>NC_142348.1:22557500-22677500 GCF_054954075.1 Amborella trichopoda | reverse complement strand
ATATATACATTTATATATACATTGATGTATTTGACCATATATATACTTATTATCAGTTTATACGGTTAGTAACCTATATGTTCATTGATTTATATACTACACACACACATATATACACACACTCACTCACACACTCACACTCACACTCACACAGGCACTAACACTGACACTGACACTCACAGATATGTATACTACACATATGCGTGGTGTGTATGGACTGATGTGTGTATATTTACGATATGTATATGCATATATATGTATACAGTTGCTTGCTATCAGTTATATACAATTATCGATGATATATGCACTGTTATGCGTACGCACATGTACCCTAACGCGTGGATAAGTGCATATATAATGTGTATGTATACACTAATACATGCATTCTATATACACTGATATATTTGACCATATTGACTATTATTAGTAGTTTATATGTATATACGGTGTGCGTTAAATGATATGTATTTATTGATATGTTTATATATATGTATAACCTTGCTATCAGTTATATATGCACTAATATGCGACACACATGGGCACCCTCACGTATTGATAGTGCATACATTCATTTCTATATACACTGATATATATGACCATATATGACACTTATTATCAGTTTATACAGTTATCAGTGTATATGTACAATGAAATGTATATACGCACATTCATATGCATATGTATAAAAGGTTTATATGTACGCTTATGTAAAAGACCATGTATATACTTATTATCAGTGATATATATAGTTATTCGCTCAATTTGTGTACGAATTGATGTATAACAATATAGACCATTGTTTTTAGTATATATATACATACTGATGCATATAACCATACAATACATTAGTTATCTGTTACATATATAGTTATTAGTGTGTAAAAAATACATTGATGTGTATATGTATGCGTGTGATGTCTGTATATATACGCTGTGTATATACTGATATGTGTGTATGTTTAAAGTGCGTAACTGTATATATACAATACATTAATATATACATTAGTATATATGACGATATATACGGTATTTATCAGTTTATACAGTTATTAACATATATGTATACTACACACACACTCGCACTCACACTCACCCACACACACACACTAGCACTCACACTCACACTCACACTCACACTCACAGATATATATACTACACATATGCGTGGTGTGTATGGACTGATGTGTGTATGTATAATACGATATGTATATACTGATATTGTTATGTGTATGTACACAATTGCTTGTTATCAGTTATATACAATTATCAATATATGTATGCACTAATATATGCACACACATGTACCTTTACGCGTTGATAAGTGCATATATACTGTGTATGTATACACTAATACATGCATTCTTTTATACACTGATATATATGACCATAAGGACATATATTGACCGTTTATATATAACCCAGTGTGTATATATATGATATGTATATACTGATATGTTTATACGTGTATGTATAAACTTGTTGTCTGTTATATATACACTGATATGCGTACGCACATGCACCCTTACGCATTAATAGTGCATATATACATTTTTATATGCACCGATGTTTATGACCATATATACATTTTTTATCAGTTTGTACAGTTATTAGCGTAGATGTACATTGATATGTATATGAAAGCACAGGTGGCAGTTCCAGCCAACCAGGTAAAGGGACAGATCCCCCTGCCCCCTCCTTTTTGATTATTTTCCTCTCAATTCTTACCATTCGAATCATTATCTTCTCTGTGAATGATTTTTCCTACCATATACAATTTCCAAATTGTGATAAAATCAGATATTATAGGAGATTATTTCTTCTGGTTATCACCTTTAATCAAATAAGCCTAGGCGAAATTCCATATTACTTTGTATAGAATTAGGCATAAGAATGGGTTTCTTCTCTTGACTTCTCACATTCACACACACTCACATAGACTCGCACACACACACACACATACACATTGACACACTGACACACGCACACACTGACACACTCACACCCACACACACTCTCAAACTCACATTCACATTGATATGTATATGAATGCATAGGTGGCTGTTGCAGCCAAGAAGGTAAATGTACAGATCCCCCCCCTCCCCTCCCCTCCTTTTTGATTATTTTAGAGATTATTTGTTTAGATATCACCTCTAATCTGACAAGCCTATGCGAATTTCCATATTACTTTGTACGAATTAGGCATAAAAATGGGTTTTTTCCCATGATGAATCGGGTATGCTAAATACCCAATTGTGATAGTCCACCTAAATTTTTTATCTTATTTGTACTTGTTTTTATTATTATTGATGAGCTTCATCTTCATCGAGTTTGTTTGTAAATCAACAAGCATGGAAGCAACTTATCATCGAGGCGGAGCTCTTTACGTTCTTTGATATTTGCGATCTTGGTCTTGCAAGCTTGATTTGCTTAATGATTCTTTCTTCTCTAGTATGGTACTGCTCTTCCTTCTTTTATGCAAATATGGAGTGAATAAAATTACAAACTACAAGTAAAGCTTCAAAAAATGAACTTTTTCTTGACACACATTCTTGCGTCTTTCTTGCAAATATGGAGTGAATTTTTTGGAGCTTTACTTGTGGTTTGCAATTTTATTAACTTTTTCTTAACTGTACAATACATTAGTTATCTGTTACATATACAGTTATTAGTGTGTAAAAAATACATTTTTATGTGTGTATAGATCTGTGTGATGTCAGTATATATACGATGTGTATATGTGTATGTGTAAAGTACATAACTGTATATATACAGTGCACTAATATATATATTTCTATATACCTTGATGTATATTATCATTTTTACATTTATTATCAGTTTAGATTGTTATTGACGTATATGTATACTGATTTATATACTACATACATATACACTCACACTCACACTCGTACACACACACTCACACTCACACTCACACTTACACTCACACACTTACACTCACCCTCACACTCACACTCACACTCACACTCACACTCACATTCACACTCACACTCACACTCACACTCACACTCACACTCACACTGACACACACACTGACATACATTGACCCTGAAACTGACACTGGCATTGACACTCGCACAAACACACACTCGCACTCCCACTCTCACTCCTACTCAAAGTCACACTCACACTCACTCACCGATATATATACTACACATGTGTTGTGTTTGGTATGATGTTTGTATATATACGATAGGTATATACTGATATATTTATGCGTGTATGTATATAGTTGCTTGCTATTAGTTTTGTACATTGATAAGTGCCTATATATTTTGTATGTTTACACTAATATATGCAGTTTAGATACACTAATATATATATAACCATATAAACACTTATTAGCTGGTTATATATATATATACAATGTGTATGTACATACGATATGTATATACTGATATGTTTATGCATGTATGTATAAACTTGCTATCACTGATATATAGACTGCTATGCGTACGTACATATACATTTTCATATTGATAGTGCATACATACATTTCTATATACACTGATATATATGACCATATAAACACTTATTATCAATTTATAATGTTATTAGCGTATATGTTTATATAAATGCACACTCATAAGCATATGTATAAAAGGTTTTTTTATATACTAATATATAATGTATATAGTTAATATCTGTGATATATACATTTATTAGCACAATTTGTATTTGTATTTATGTATTGCTATATATAGCATTGTTTTTAGTGTATATATATACTAATGTATATAACCTTACAACTCATTAGTTATCTGTTATATTTACAGTTATTAGTGTGTAAAATAAACCTTGATGTATGTGTGTGTGTGTTTTCTATATATATATCCGATGAGCATATATACTGATATGTTTGTATGTAAAGTGCATAACTGTTTATATACAATGCACTAATATAAACGTTTCTATATACATTGATGTATATGACCATATATACATTTATTATCAGTTTATACAGTTAACTTATATGTGCACTGATTTATATACTACACTCATACTCACACTCACACTCACACTCACACTCACACTCACACTCACACTCACACTCACATTCACACTCATAGATATATATACCACACATATATGTGTGGTGTATGGACTGATGTGTATATATATACGATATGTATATATACAGTTGCTTGCTATCCGTTATATACAATTATCAATGTATATATACATTTATATGCACATGAACATGTACCCTTACGCGTTGATAAATGCATATATACTGTGTATGTATACATTAATACATGAATTCTATATACACTGATATATATGATCATATAGACCTTTATTAGCAGTTTGTGTCTATATATATGATATGTACATACCGATATGTTTATGTGTATATGTATAAAATTGCTCGCAGTTATATATACGCTGATATGTGTATGCACCTGCACCCTTACACATTGATGGCGTTGACATACATTTCTATATACACCGTTATCAGTTTATACTGTTATTAACGTATATGTGCGTTGATATGTTTGTACACACACTCATATGCATATATATAAATGGTTTATATGTACACTAATGTATAAGATCATGTATAATAACAAATAGCAGGTATGTACATACACACATAAATATATCAGTATATACATATCTTAGATATTACACACTGTATATATATATATATATAAATTGTTAATTAGTTTCTCTATGGTTATATATATCAGTGTATATAGAATACATGATATTAATGTACAGATACACGTTATATATGCACTTATCAACTCGTAAGCGTGCATGTGTCAGCACATATCAGTGTATATAACATTGACTAGTGTATATAACTGATAACAAGCAAGTTTATGCTTACACGCATAAACATATTAGTATATTCATATCGTATATATACGCACAATAGTCTATACATAACACGCATATATGTGTAGTTTTTTTATATAAATATATATGTATGTGCGTGTATGTGTAGTATATAAATCAATGTACATATACGTTAGTAACTGTATAAATTGATAATACGTAGTTATATGATCATGTTACATCAATGGATATAGAAATATATATTAGTGCGCTGTATATATGCAGTTATAAACTTTACACATACACACATATTAGTATATACACATTGTATATATACAAACATCACATACACATATCAATGTATTTTTTACACACTAATAAATATATAAGTAATTTATATATATACACTTAAAACTATGGTATACACTTAAAACTATGGTATATATTGTTATACAGCATTATGTACATAAATTGTTTTAATAACTGTATCTATCACTGATAATAAGTGTGTACATGGTCTTATATATTAGTATATATGTAAACACATTATACATATGCATATGAGTGTGTGTATATACATATCAGTGTACATATACTTTAATAACTGTATAAACTGATAATAAGTGTCTATATGGTCATATATATCAGTGTATATAGAAATGTACGTATGAATTTTTCAATACATAAGAGTGCATGTGTGTCCCCATATCAAGGCACGTAAACATATCAGTATATACATATCGTATATATAAACATTGTATATATATTGTAAATTGCTAATAAGTATCTACATAGTGATATATATCAGTACACATAGAATGCATGTGTTAGTGTATAGATACAAACATACACAGTATATATACATTTATCAATGCGTAAGGGTGCATTTATGTACACATATTAGTGTGTATATACAATGTATATCAAACAAGTGTATGCATACAAGCATAAACATATCGTATATATACACATCAGTCCATACACAACACATATATGTATATAGTATATACATGTGTGTGTGTTGTATATAAATCAGTATACATATACGTTAAAAACTATACAACTTGGTTATAAGTATATATATGGTCTTGTACATTAATGTATATATACTTACTATCAGTTATATATGCCTTAATATGCGCACGCATATGCACCCTTATGCATTGATAAGTTTATATATACATTTATATATACAGTGAGTTATATTGTCATATAGACACTTGTTATCACTTTATACAGTTATTAACGTATATATACATTGATATGTATATACGCACTAATATATAATACCTATTAGTGATATATACAGTTATTAGCACATTTTATGTCGGTATTGTTGTAGAGCAATATATACTATTATTTTTAATGTATATATATATTGATGTCATTACTATATACTAGTTATCAGCTATATATACAGTTGTTTGTGTATAAAAAGTACATCGATATGTGTATGTGTGTGTGATGTTCGTATATATACGATGTCTATGTACAAACAGTATGTGTAAACTGCATAACTATATATATATATTTCTATATACATTGATGTAGATGACCATATGTATACCTATTATCAGTATACACACACACTGACACTGACACTGACACTGACACTGACACTGACACTGACACTGACACTGACACTGACACTGACACTGACACTGACACTGACACTGATACTGACACTGACACTGACACTGACACTGACACTCACGCTCACGCTCACAGTCACAGTCACAGTCACACTGACTTTCACACTCACACTCACACTTACTCACACTCACACTCACTCACATTCACACTCACATTCACTCACACACACACTCACACACACTCACACTCACACTCACACTCACAGATATATATATTACACATATATGCCTGTTGTGTATGGACTGATGTGTGTATATATACGATATGTATATATTAATATGTTTATGCCTGTTTTTGCGATCTTGATCTTGAAAACCTGATTTGCTTAATGGTTCTTTCTTCTTTAATATCGTACTTCTTCTTTCATGCAAATAAGAAGTGAATTTTCTGGAGTTTTACTTGTGGTTTGCAAGTTTATTATGTAACTTTTCTTAACACACACACTCTTGCTTCTTTTATGCAAATATGGAGTGAATTCTTTGGAGCTTTAATTGTTGTTTCCAATTTCATTAACTTTTTCTTAACACACACGCACACATACACAATCACACTCACACTCACACTCACACTCACACTCACTCACACACACACACTCACACGCGCACACACACACTCACACACACACTCACACTCACACTCACACTCGCACTCGCACTCACACTCACACTCACACTCACACTCACACTCACACTCACACTCACACTCACACACGCTCACACGCACTTACACACTGTCACAGTCACGGTCACAGTCACTATCAGAGTCACACACACTCGCACACTCACACATTCACACACACAGGCACACACACACACGCACTCACACTCACACTCACAACTCACACTTACACACACTCACATTCACACGCACACTCACAAGCTCACACACTCACACTCACACACACTCACGCTCACACTCACTCACACTCACACACACACACACACTCACACACGCTCATACATACTCACACACTCACACTCACACTCGCACTCACACACACACTTTCACACTTACACACACACACTCATACACATTAACACACACTCACACAGACTCACACTCACACACACTCACACTCACAACTTATACTCACACTCACAGATATATGCTACACATATATGTGTGTTGTGTATGGACTGATGTGTGTATATATACGATATGTATATACTTATATGTTTATGCGTTTATGTATACAATTGCTTGCTATCAATTATATATAGTTATCAATGTATATATACACTGATATACACACGCACATGCACTTTTACACGTTGATAGGTTCATATATACTGTGTATGTATACACTAATACATACATTCTATAAATATAGATGTATATGACCTTATAGACACTTTTTTGCAATTTATATTTATATATGGTGTTCATATATACTATATACATATGTTGATATGTTTATGCATGTATGTTTAAACTTGCTATCGGTTATTTATACACTGATATGCGCACGCACATGCACCTTTTCGCATTGATTGTGTATATACATTTCTATACGCACACACACTCACACACTCACATAGGCACACACTCACACACACTCTCGCACACACACACTCACACTCGCACACACTCACACTTACACTCACACTCACACTCACACTCACACCCACACCCACACCCACACCCACATACACACACACCCACACACACACACACACACACACTCACACTCACACTCACACACTCACACTCACATTCACACTCGCACTTACACACACTCACACTCACACACACTCACACTCACATTCACACTCGCACTCACACACCCACATTCACACACACTCTTACACCCACTCACACTCACACTCATACTCATGCACACACACACACTGTCACTCTCACTCTCACTCTCACTTTCACTGACTCACTCACTCACACTCACACTCACGCACACACTCACAATCACACTCGTTCACACACAAGCTCACACACTCACACTCACACTCACACTCACACTCACACTCACAATCACACTCACACACTCACACTCATACTCACACACTCACACTCACACTCACACTCACACACACACACACTCATACTCACACACACACACACACACACACACTCATACTCACACTCACTCACACTCACACTCACACTCACACTCACATAGACTTACACACACACATTCACACACTCACACTCACACTCACACTCACACACACACTCACGCACACACTGACACTCATAACTCACACTCACAGTCACAATCACTGTCACAGTTACACTCACAGTCACAATCACTGTTACAGTTACACTCACACTCACAGATATATACTACACATATACGTGTTGTGTATGGACTGTTGTGTGTATATATACGAGATACATATATTGATATGTTTATGCGTGTATGTATACAGTTGCTTGCTATCAGTAGTATACAATTATCAATATATATATATATATATATATACTGATATGTGCACACACATGCACCCATACGCGTTGATAAGTGCGTATATATTGTGCATGCATACACTTATACATGCCTTCTTTATACACTGAAATATATGATCATATAAACATATATTAACAGTTTATATATAAATATATATAAACAGTGTGTCTATATATATACTGATATGTTTATATGTGTATGTTTAAACTAGCTATCAGTTATATGTTTAAACTAGCTATCAGTTATATATACACTGAAATGTGCACACATATGCACCCTTACACATTGATAGCGCATATATACATTTTTATGTACACTGATATATATGAACATATATACACTTATTATCAGTTTCTACTGTTATTAGCGTACATGTACATTACTGTTTATATGAATGCACAGGTGGCTATTGCAGCCAATAAGGTAAATGGACATATTTCCCCCCACCCCTCCTTTTTGATTATTTTCCTCTCAATTCTTTCCATTCGAATCATTATCTTCCATTTGAATGATTTTTCCTTATACAATTTTCCAAACTGTGATAAATTCAGACCTTAAAGAATTATTTGTTCTAGCTATCACCTCTAATCAGATAAGGCTAGGCAAAATTCTATATTAATTTGTATAGAATTAAGCATAAAAATGGGTTTCTTCTCTTGGTGAATTGGGTATGCTAAATACCCAATTGTGATAGTCCATCTAAATTTTGTCTTATTTGTACTTGTTTTTATTATTATTGATGAGCTTCATCTTCATCGAGTTTTCTTGTAAAGCAACAAGCATTAAAGCAACTTATCATCGAGATGGATCTCTTTACATTATTCGATATTTGTGATCTTGATCTTGCAAGCTTGATTTGATTAATGGTTCTTTCTTCTCTAGTATCGTACTTATCTTGCTTCTTTCATGCAAAAATGGAGTGAATTTTCTGAAACTTTACTTGTGATTTGCAATTTTATTAAGTAAATTTTTCTTAATACACACACTCTTAACACACACACACACTCTTTATTAAGTAACTTTTTCTTAACACACACACACTCTATCTTCTTTCATGCAAATATGGAGTGAATTATCAAGAGTATTACTTGTGGTTTGCAATTGCATTAAGTAAACTTTTTCTTAACACACACCACATACACACACACACACTCACACTCACATTCACACTCACACTCACTCTCACTCTCACTCTCACTCTCTCTCACCTTCACACTCACACTCACACTCAGACACACACACACACACACACGAACACTCACACACACTCACACACACTCTAACTCACACACACTCATACACTCACACACACTCACACACACGTATTCATACACTCACACAAACACTAACACTGACACTCACAGATATGTATATTATACATGCGTGGTGTGTATGGACTGCTGTGTGTATATTTACGATATGTATATGCATATCTTTTTGCGTATATGTATACAGTTGTTTGCTATCAGTTATATGCAATTATCGATGTATATATACACTAATATGCGCACACGCATGTACCCTTACGCGTAGATAAGTGCATATATAATGTGTATGTATACACTAATACATGCATTCTATTTTATAAAAGGAGGATCATGCCTCAGAAGGAAGACACCTCGAGATTTCTTTTTGAATATCATAGCTAGGGTTTTAGTATTCTGAGTGATTGTTGTAAATTTGAGTGATTATAATTTCTGAGTGATTGTTGTAAGCCTGAGTACTTACTAGGAGTACTTCAAGTTTGTTTTCTGCCTCTCACCCCTATTTTGAGCTTTTTTTTGGTTTTCTGCCTCTTACCTCTACTTTGAGCTTTCATGTAAGTGCCTATCTCTGTTTTGGTTTTATACTTCTGTTCATGGTTATTATATATGAATGTTACTCTTATGAATGTTGCTATTTCTTTTTTATGAATATTCTTATGAATGTTACTCTTTCTTATTTATGTTTATGCTTCCGCTATTTATGGTATCGGGGTCGAGTTTATTCAATAGAAAACTGAATTAATTTGTACATTTATCTGGTTAACATACTTAAAGTCGCTGTGACCCAAAGACCACCGCGAGCTTGGAAGGCCATAAGGTGTAGGGACTATTTCTGGTTGACTCAAGGGAAGAACACTAAGATAAAATGGCAAATTTGTTTAGAACACTATCGAATAGAACAGCTTCTGGTAGTTTTAGTAATAATACTCTACGAGTAAATAATAGAGAAGAAATATATATATATATATATATATATATATATATATATATATATATATATATATATATATATATATATATATATATATATATATATGTGTGTGTGTGTGTGTGTGTGTGTGTGTGTGTGTGTGTGTGGGGCAAGCTTTCTATGCTTCTTCTACAGCATAGAAGTTCTATCCTTCCCTTTATCCAACCATCCATTCTGAATGGAGGGCTAAGATTGCCTCAATTACAATGTCACGTCTCTACACTGTTTTATTTTTAATAGTCTTTCTATAAACTATTTTGACACCAAATTTTGGACGTCCATTCCTCTATTAAAATCGTACTAACAAAAAATATAAAAAAAAATATTTTCAATAAAATAAAATGACCAAATACTCCTGAAATTTTTAAGGGGTATTTTGATCGTTAATTTTTATTCAAAAAATTTTATTTAGTACTTTTTATAGGTGCCCCCCAATGAGAAGATGGCACATACCAAATTTCATATTCATACAATTTGTATTAAAAAAATTAAAAATAAAATACCTTGAGACATTGGATCTAAGATCAAACGGTGAGTGGCTCTCTTGATCAAAATTGGACGGCTGGATAATAAGGGGAGGATAGAACTTCTATGTTGTAGGGGAAGCATAAAAACATTTCTCACACACACACAACACACACATATATATATATATATCTTCCCAACGCCTATAGGCGAAAATGAACAATGACTTCGCCTATGCTCATAACCGTCCAAAGTTTATCGTATGGTCACGATTGTTCAATATTGTGCCATTTTTCTTTTTTTTTTCTGTAACTTGGAATGATATGAAATTTGGAGCATGTGTATATCTTATTGAGGCACATCTAATAAAATTATGAAAGATTTTTTGTAAAATATAAATTAACCAAAATACCTTCGTAAATTTTCAGGGGTATTTTGTCAAATTATATTTTTTGATTTATATTTTATATATATATTTTTTAGATTTTTTTATTTTTTATGAATACAAGTTCCAAATTTCAAATTATTTTGATTTATAAAAAAAAATGAAAAATGATACACTGTCCGACAACTGTGATAGTGTGATGAACTTTACATGGTGATGAGCATAGATAAAATCAGTGTTCATTTTTTTTTATATATATATATAAGAAAACACCACGCAACGCCTATAGGAGACAATGAACAGTGATTTCGTTTGCCTTCATCATCATCCAAACTTCAGCGTACGGTCACAATTATACGGTAATATTTTAATTTTTTTTTTTTTTTTTTACAAATCCAAATTATTTAAAATTTGCAGTTTGGGGTTATTTTGATCAATTTATATTTTACGAATTATTTTTTTAATATTTTTATTAAGCGCGTTTTACTAAGATGTACACACGTTCCAAATTTCAAATTATTACGATTAGTAAAAAAAATATGCAAGTTGAAACACTACTGGACAACTGTGACTGCACGATGAAGTTTGAATGGTGATAAGGTAGACAAAATCACTGTTCATTTTTTCCTATAGGCGTTTTGTAATATCTGTTTTATATATATATATATATATATATATATATATATATATATATATATATATATATATATATATAGGCAAGATTTCTATGCTTCCTCGACAAGAAAAAGCTTATATACTTCCCCTTATCCAACCCTTCATTCTGAATGGAGGGTTAAGATTGCCCCAATCACAATGTCACGTCACTACACTATTTTATTTTTAATTTGTTTTCTGTAAACTATTTTGGCACCAAATTTTGAGCATTCAATCCTCTATTAAACTAGCACTAGTTAAAAATATAAAAAAATATTTTCAATAAAATAAAATTACCAAATACCCCTGAAAGTTTCAAGGGGTATTTTGATCATTATTTTTTATTGAAAAATTATTTTTAATATTTTTTTATAGGTGCACTGCAATGAGAAGATGGCACATACCAAATTTCATATTCATACAATTTGTATTAAAAAGAAACTAAAAATAAAATACCTTGAGACGTCGGATCTTAAGATCAAATGGTGAGTGGCTCTCTTGATTAAAATTGCACGGCTGGATAGTAGGGGGAGGATAGAACTTCTATGTTGTAGGGGAAGCATATAAATTTTTCCCAGATATATATATATATATATATATATATATATATATATATATATATATATATATATATATATATATATGGAAAAGTCTTCCCAACGCTTATAGGCGAAAATGAACAGTGATTTCATCTATGCTCATTACTGTCCAAGGTTCATCGCACGGTCACGATTGTCTAATAGTGTTTCATTTTTCATTTGTTTTTCTATAAATTGGAATGATTTGAAATTTAAAGCGTGTGTATATCTTAGTGAGGCGCATCTAATAAAAATATGAAAAATATTTTGTAAAATATAAATTGACCAAAATACCCCCATAAACTTTCAGAGGTATTTTGTCAATTTATATTTTTTGAATTATTAATTTTGTATATTTTTATTAGATTCTCCTATTTTTGATGAACACAAACTCTAAATTTCAAATCGTTTTAATTTGAAAAAAAAAATGAAAAATGAAATACTACCAGACAACTGTGATAGTGCGATAAACTTTGGACGGTAATGAGCATAGGCAAAATTACTATTCATTTTCGCCAATATATATCTAGAAAAACACAATGCAACGTCAATAGGCAAAATTGAATAGTAATTTCGCCTACTCTCATCATCGTCCAAACTTCATCGCAAGGTCACAATTGTTCGGTAATATTTCAAATTTTATTTTTTTTCTACAAATCCAAATTACTTGAAATTTGGAACTTCAAGGTTATTTTGGTTAATTTAAATTTTACAAATTATTTTTTTCATATTTTTATTAGGTGCGTTTTACTAAGCTGTACACACGTTCTAAATTTCATATTATTCTGATTAGTAAAAAAAATATATGAAAATTTAAATCCTATTGGACAACTGTGACTGTGCGATGAAGTTCGGATGGTGATGAGGGTAAAACAAAATCACTGTTCATTTTCCCCTTTAAGCGCTTTGTCGTATATATATATATATATATATATATATATATATATATATATATATATATATATATATATATATATATATATGGTCAAGCTTCCTATGCTTCCCCTACAAGATAAAACTTATATACTTCCCCTTATCCAACTCTCCATTTTGATTGGAGGGTTAAGATTGCCCCAATCGCAATGTCACGTCTCTACACTATTTTATTTTTAATTTTTTTTTCTGTAAACTATTTTGACACCAAATTTTGAGCGTTCAATCCTCTAATATGCTCGCACTAGCGAAAAATATAAAAAAATAATTTCAATAAAATAAAATGACCAAATACCCCTGAAAGTTCAAAGGGGTATTTTGGTCATTATTTTTTATCAAAAAATTAGTTTTAATATTTTTTATAAGTGCGCCTCAATGAGAAGTTAGCACATACCAAATTTCATATTCATACAATTTGTATTAAAAAAACTAAAAATAAAATACCTTGAGACGTCGAATCTAAGATCAAACGGTGAGTGGCTCTCTTAATCAAAATTGGACGGCTGGATAGTAGGGGGAGGATAGAACTTCTATGTTGTATGGGAAGCATAGAAACCTTTCTCATATATATATATATATATATAAGTCTTCCAAACGCCTATAGGCGAAAATGAATAGTGATTTTGCTTATGCTCATCACTGTCTAAAGTTCATCGCACGGTCACGAATGTCCGATAGTGTTTCATTTTTCATTTGTTTCTATAAATTGGAATGATCTGAATATTGGAGCATTAGTGAGGCGCATCTAATAAAAATATGAAAAATATTTGGTAAAATATAAATTGACCAAAATACCCTTATAAATTTCAGAGGTATTTTGTCAATTTATATTTTTCAAATTATTTTATTTATATTTTTTTTAGATTCTTGTTTTTTTGATGAACACAAGCTCCAAATTTCAAATTATTTCGATTTGTAAAAAAAAATTGAAAAATGATACACTACCAGACAACTGTGATAATGCTATGAACTTTGGACGGTGATGAACATAGGCAAAATCATTGTTCATTTTTTGCCTATATATATATATATATAGGCAAAAAATGAACAATGATTTTGCCTATGTTCATCACCGTCCAAAGTTCATGGCATTATCACAGTTGTATATAGGCAAAAAATGAACAATGATTTTGCCTATGTTCATCACCGTCCAAAGTTCATGGCATTATCACAGTTGTCTGGTAGTGTATATATATATATATATATATATATATATATATATATATTAGAAAATACCACGCAACGGCTATAGGCGAAAATAAACAGTGATTTTGTCTACCACCATTATCTTCCAAACTTCATCGTACGGTCACAATTGTCCGGTAGTATTTCGATTTTCATTTTTTCTCTATAAATCCAAATTACATGAAATTTAGTACTATGGGGTTATTTTGGTCAATTTATATTTTTCGAATTATTTTTTTATATTTTTATTAGGTGCGTTTTACTAAGATGTACACACGTTCCAAATTTCAATTTATTTTGATTAGCACTGGATAACTGTGACCGTCCGATGAAGTTTGGATGGTGATGAGGGTAAGTAAAATCACTGTTCATTTTTGCCTATAAGCGTTTTTGTAATATATATATATATATATATATATATATAGGCAAGCTTTCTATACTTTCTCTATAACATAAAACTCTACAACATAAAACTTATATTCCCCTTATTTAAGATTGCCCCAATCACAATGTCACGTCTCTATACTATTTTATTTTTGATTTTTTCCTATAAACTATTTTCACACCAAATTTTGAGCGTTCAATACTCTATTAAACTCGCACTAGCAAAAAATATAAAAAAATATCTTCAATAAAATAAAATAACCAAATACCCTTGAAAGCTTCAAGGGGTATTTTGATCATTATTTTTTTATTGAAAATTTATTTTTAATATTTTTTATAGGTGCAACCCAATGAGAAGATGGCACATACCAAATTTCATATTCATACAATCTGTATTAAAAAAAGAAAAAAGAAAAAAGAAAATATCTTGAGTCGTCGGATATAGGATCAAACGATGAGTGGCTCTTTTGATCAAAATTGGACAGTTAGATAGTAGGGGGAGGATAGAACTTCTATGCTGTAGGGGAAGCATAGAATCCTATCTCATATATATATATATATATAGGCGAAAATAAACAGTGATTTCGTCTTGCTCATCAGTGTCCAAAGTTCATTGTACGACCACGATTATTCAATAATGTTTCATTTTTCATTTTTTTTATAAATTGGAATGATCTGAAATTTAGAGCGTGTATATATCTTAGTGAGGCGCATTTAATAAAAATATGTAAAATATTTTGTAAAATATAAATTGAACAAAATACCCCCATAAATTTTCTGGGGTATTTTTTCAATTTATATTTTTCGTGTTATTCTTTTTATATTTTTATTAGATTCTCCTATTTTTGATGAACACAAGCTCCAAAATTCAAATCATTTCGATTTGTAAAAAAATAAAAAATGAAACACTACCAAACAGCTGTGATAGTGCGATGAACTTTGGACGGTGATGAGCATAGGCAAAATCATTGTTCATTTTTGCCAATATATATGTAGGAAAACACCACGCAACGCCTATAGGCAAAAATGAACAGTGATTTCACCTACCCTCATCATCGTCAAAACTTCATCGCACGGTCACAATTGTCCGATAGTATTTCAATTTTCATTTTTTTTTTACAAATCCAAATTACTTGAAATTTGGAGCTTCGATGTTATTTTAGTCAATTTATATTTTACGAATTAGTTTTTTCATATTTTTAGTAGGTTCGATTTACTAATGTGTATATACGTTCCAAATTTCAAATTATTCCGATTAGTAAGAAAAAATATGAAAATTGAAGTACTACGGGAAACTTATGACCGTGTGTTGAAGTTTGGATAGTGATGAAGGTAAGCGAAATCATTTTTTATTTTCGCCTATAGGCGTTTTGTAGCATTTTGTAGTAACTTATATATATATATATATATATATATAGGGCAAGCTTTCTATGCTTCCTCTACAATATAAAACTTATATCCTTCCCCTTATCCAACCCTCCATTATGAATGGAGGGTTAAAATTGCCCCAATCACAATGTCACGTTCTTACACTATTTTGACACCAAATTTAAAGCATTCAATCCTCTATTAAACTCGCACTAGCAAAAGATATAAAAAAAATATTTTTTAAAAAATAAAATGACCCAATAACCCCTAAAATTTTTAAGGGGTATTTTGGTCATTATATTTTATCTAAAATTTATTTTTAATATTTTTTATAAGTGCACCCCATTTGAGAAGTTGACACATACCTAATTTCATATTCATAAAATTTGTATAAAATAACTTAAAAATAAAATACTTTGTGACGTCGGATCTAAGATCAAACGGTGAGTGGCTCTCTTGATGAAAATAAATAGTGATTTTGCCTACCCTCATCACCGTCCAAATTTCATCGCGCAGTCACGATTGTCCCGTAGTATTTTATTTTTTATTTTTTTTACAAATCGGAATGACCTGAAATTTGGCGAGTATGTACATATTATTGATGCGCATCTAATAAAAATATAAAAAAAATTATTGAAAAAACTAAATTGACCAAAATACCCTCGAAACCTTTCGAGGGTATTTTGGTCAATTATTTTTATGTAAAGTATTTTTTTATATAATTTTCGAAGATTCCCCTGTTTTTTATAAATACACACTCCAAATTTCAAGCCATTTTGATTTTTTGAAAACAAATGAAAATTGAAACACTACCGGACAATCGTGACCGCGCGATGAACTTTGGACGGTGATGGGAATAGGTGAAATCACTATTCATTTTCGCCTATAGGTGTTGCGTAGTGTTTTCATATATATATATATATATATATATATATATATATAGATGAAAAAGGATAACAATAGCTGGCCAGCTATAATGAATATTGTTATAGGTGAAATGGGAACCGTCAGATTTTCATCATACGGTTCAGAATGCATATCACTATTTTAATTTTAATTATTTTTTTATTAATCGGATCATAATAAATTTCAGACATGTGCACTAAAAAATAAGGTCCACAAATAAAAAATATTTCTAAGAATATAAAATGATCGAAATACCCCTGAAAAGTAACAGGGGCATTTTGGTCATTTGAATTATTGAAAATAATTTTTTTAAATATTTTTATATGGTGCGCAATAATGTTAGGTATATACACACAATATTGCATTTTAATACGATTTATATAAAAAAATCTTAAAATTAAAATAGTAATATGTATTCTGAATCATATGATGAAGATCTGACGGCTCACATTCTACCTATATACTATTCATTATAGCTCGATAGCTGTTGTAAGGTTTACCTTATATACTATTCATTTTTGAGATGGATTTTTAGACTAAAGTTTTAAGGACAGGAGATGAATATGAAAAAATAAGTAAATTTTAAAAACTAAAAATAATAATTGTAGTAAGAAAATATTTGGACCATTAATTTTCATTATTTTAGATGGAGCACCTACTTGCATCCTTCTTAAAGATGGATGCTTTACAATTTGTGGACAACATATGTAGTCATGTGGATCTAGCCCGTAGGAAAACTCTTCCCAACGCCTATTGACGAAAATGAAGAGTAATTTTGTTTACCCTCATCAACATCCAAACTTCACACAGTCACAGTTGTCTTGTAGTATTTTTATTTTTATTTTTTTTCTCTACAAATTTAAATTATTTGAAATTGGAGCGTGTGTACATCTTAGTGAGGTGTACCTAATAAAAATATGAAAAAACTAATTCGTAAAATATAAATTGATTAAAATACTCCCAAAAAGTTATAGGGGTATTTTGATCAATTTATACTTTGTGAATTATTTTTTTCATATTTTTATTAGGTGCGCCTCACTAAGATGTACACACGCTCCAAATTTCAGATCATTTCGATGAGGAAAAAAAAAAATTAAAACATTACCGGACAACTGTGACCGTGCGATGAAGTTTGGCTATTGATGAGGGTAGGCGAAATCACTGTTCATTTTCGCCTATAGGTGTTTTGTAGTATTATATATATATATATATATATATATATATATATATATATATGTATATATATATATATTGTATTGTAATACGGTGCAACAACATTAAAAAACTATCTTATGACTATTTGTTTGATCCAAATTTTGAAATATACTCTCTTTTCATTCTAATGAACAATCACAAAAAAATAAAAACACAACCTATAAAGTATTTTTTTTAGCCCAATTAACATAAGCCGTTCATTTTGGTGAGATGTTTAGATCTAGACTTTAGAAGGATTTTTTCATTTCCAAATTTTTTAGATGGCTTTATTATCATTAGATGAACAATGTTAAAAAACAAAAAAATGATTTTGAGTTTATAAATGCTAAGATCTTGAAAGTCACAAAATGAATGGTCTAGATTAGTTTTTGGAGGGGACTCATTTTGATCATATCTAAGATTCAAATTGAATTTTGTTTTTTGAGGGGATTGATTTTGAGATAAAGAGACTGTGTGCAAAATTTGAGGTCATACAAATACCACAAACATGCTTTTCGAGAAGTGTCATCGCATTGTACTATGATATAACTGTTGCATTGGATCATTGCTCTTTCTCTCTCTTTCTCTCTCTCTCTCTCTCTCTCTCTCTCTTTATATATATATATATATATATATATATATATATATATATATATATATATATATATATATATATATATATATATATATATATATATATATATATAGGCAATGATTTTCATGCTACAGTTGTATAGTAATATGATGCAACAACCTTCAAAAATCATGTTAGGGCTATCTGTTTGATCTAAATTTTGAAATATACACTATTTTCTTTCTAATGAACAATCACAAAAAAGAAGAATTTGAATACATAACCTAGAAAATATTTTTTTAGCCCAATTCATATAGGCCATCCATTTTGGTGAGATACTTAGATATAGGCTTTAGAAGGATTTTTTTCTTTACCAAATCTTTTAGATGGTTTTATTATGATTAGATGAATGATGTTAAAAAAGAAAAAAATGATTTTGAATTAGTAAGGCTAAGATCTTAAAATTCACCAAATGAATGGTCTAGATTCGTTGTTGGAGGGGACTATTTTTTACCAAATCTTGGATTCAAATTGAACTTTTTTTTTGTGAGATTGATTATTGAGATAAAGAGAATGTGTGTGCAAAATTTTGGGTCATACAAATACCACAAACATGGTTTTCTAACAGTGTCGTTGCATTATACTATTATACAATCGTCGCATGAAATCATTGCCCTATATATATATATATATATATATATATATATATATATATATATATATATGGAAAAGCCTTTTCAACGCCTATAGGCAAAAATGAAGAGTGATTTTGCCTACTCTCATCACCGTCCAAATTTCATCACGCGGTCACGATTGTCTGGTAGTGTTTTATTTTTTATTTTTTTTATACAGATTGCAATGACCTGAAATTTGGAGGGTATGTACATCTTATTGAGGCTCATCTAATAAAAATATAAAAAACATTATCCACGAAAACAAAATTGACCAAAATACCCCATAAATACTCCAAATTTCAGTTCATTATGATTAGTAGAAAAAAAACTTAAAAAGAAAACATTACCGGATAATCGTGATCTCGTGATGAATTTTGGACGGTGATGGGGATAGGCGAAATCACTGTTCATTTTTGCTTATAGACGTTGTGTAGTATTTTCGATAAATATATATATATATATATATATATATATATATATATATATATATATATATATATATATGAAAAAAGTTTATATAGAGTTGAGGCTCTAAACAATGAAATTAGAGCGCACAAAAAAATATTTCACTAGAAGATGTTGTTTTGATGGCCAAATATACTCAAATTGATTATCTCGACATCAGATACATAGACATGAGAAAAAAATGGATTTCAAGTTTTGAAAATAGCTCGTCTTGTAATGCATTTTTGGACCGTCAATTTTCAAGTTTTCATAGATCTGCTCGATCTATATTCTTTTTTAAGCTTTAAATTTTATAATTAAAGATGAAAACATATTTTAAAGACAAAAATTTCCAATATTGAAACCGCCATTCTAGACATTATTTAAATGTTCGCTCTACTCTCATTGAGGCCTTTCAATGGATGTGGTTTTTGTCCTAGGCCTTGGAAGATGCTAAACCCTAGAGAATGTGAAGTTTGATGGGGGAAGTTGAGTGCTTTAGTAGAGGCGGAATTTTTATGGGAGAGGAACTTGGTGTATGCAAACCCTAGTGAAGGTGAGGCTTTCTCACTTGCATGATGCTGAAAGTTTTGCCAGCTTGCTCATTCACCGCACTGAGTCGGGCAAGTGGAATCAGATCCAGTGGGTTAGTGGTAGAATGAACCGGTCTACCTCTTTAAACATTATCGAGGTCTAATTTATTTTTGGAAAATTATCAGAAATATAATTTAATTATAATTTAATTGGAAAAAAACTCCCAACTTTCGTAAATCTCGTCTACACTTCTTTTTTTTTTTTTTTTTGGTGTTTTAGTATTATCAAAATGACCTTCATGGTAATCGTATTATCGTGAAAAATATTACGGTATTTTAAGTATCGTAATGTTTAGCCCATTTTATACGGTACTTCAAGTACCGTAATGTTTAGCGCATTTTATACGGTACTTTAAGTACGGTAATGTTTACATTTTATATAGTACTTTAACTACCGTAATGTTTAACGCATTTTATATGACACGTTTATTACCGTAATATTTCTAATTACTGTACTCAAACTCCCAAGCGTTGAAAGGTTAAAAGAGAACAGTGGGGCAGATCTAATGAGCTCCAATTTTGAAATCAATTTCTCGTCGAGTAGATCTTCACTCATGAGTAGGGGTTTGGAAGAGATAAATTCAGTTGATGATGATAGAGAAAATATGGTTTGCAGAATAAGAAACTTGGATAATTGCACTGAATTCGTCATCAATAACCCAAGTGGCAATCGAGTTTTAAGCAGGCTGAGAAGAGTAGGCTCTGATCGTTTGGTCACCATCGACGAATTTTAGAGAGACATTGGGCGCTCTCCATTTGTGCAACATTTCATGCGACGAGATCTTGTTGAGTCTCGCATTTCTATAGAGGGTTTGAAGAGACAGAAGGGTTGGTTGAGAAGCTTGAGAGTAGCAGCAAGCATTCTGAAGAGGAACAAAGAGGGTGGTAGTTCTAGCAGGTCATGTAATTCTGAAAATACTTTTGGCTCATCAAATTCTGCGAACTCAATTCACCAAATGCATCAGAGTGTGAGAGTTCGCCATTGTAGAAAGCTGTGTAAAGAGTTCACACTCTTTAAGGGAATATGTGAAATCCATTACGTGTGGGTAATCTAAGCACGTCACTTGCCTAAAACAAATCCACTATCTCTTGCCATTCGCTCTCCTATGCACATCCATTCTCCTCTCATTTTCCTTCCCTCTTGAGCATATCCATTTCTACTTTCTCTCTCAACTCCACTTATAACCGATAAGTGCTTAAATTATATAAAATTTCCCCAAAATGCTCCCTCTCTCCTATGTACAGCTACTTTCTTTCTTTAACTCCATTTATAAGCTCTCTTATGTACATCTACTTTCTCTCTTAACTCCACCTATAACTGTTTAAATTATATAAGATTTCCCCAAAATACTCCCTCTCTCCTATGTACATCTATCTACATCTACTTTTTCTCTTAACTCCACTTAACGGGTAATCTAACTATGCTCATCTCTTACCAAAAAAAAATCATCTATCTCCTGCCATTCTCTTTCTCTCCTTACCCACCACTTACAAAAAAATCATCTATCTCCCGCCATTCTCTTTCTCACCTACACATCCATTCTCTTGTCATTCTACACAAAAAAATCATCCATCTCCCTCCATTCTCTTTCTCACCTGCACATCCATTCTCCTGTCATTCTACACTCTACGGTGCATATCCATTTCTACCTACGTTTGTAACAATTTGGGTCCTAGCCATCATATGAAGCCATCGGCTCTCATATAAAAACAAAAATAATAAGAATAATAATTGGTAATCAAATGAGAAATTACATAACACAATGATAATAAAAATTTCACATAATATAATCATCATAAGAGATTAGTAAAAGCTCAATTGAAATAACATACCTCTTTACTCTCCTCCAATGCCTCAAATTTTTACTACAATTACTAACATTTACTAATCAAACTTCTTTTTAATTTTTAACTTGTACCATAAATTTGTTGAATTTGATATCAAAATTTATTGCTTATTTGAAATTATATAAAGAGATTTGAAATATTTCTATAAAAAATAAATAAAAATAAGGCTTATCACAATAAAAACATGTTACTCCAATCATATTATTCCAATGACTTATCATGTTGAAACCAAAGTTTAATCATGTTAGAAAACATGTGATTCCATGTAAGTACCAAAGACATGCAAAATAAGTAGAAAATGTGATTCCATGTAAGTGTCAAAAACATGCAAAATAAGTAGGAAATGATGTGATGATGACTTTAGAATAGAACAAGTTATTATTAAAAAATCTATTCAGAATAGTGATGATGTTATTATTAAAAAGTCTTTTTGAAATGATGTGATAATGACTTTAATTCCGTATTTCAGTAGAATTTTGTGACAAAAAAAAAGAAATGATAGTTTATAAGTAATTGCTCGTAAAATATTGATAATGAATTTCCCATATCTCTTCCAGACATAGCCAAATAGTAGCAATGTATTTACCTGGTTGCATCTTAATACTACCCAAATGGTAACAATCCATTTGGTAATGTATTACGCAAGCAATATATTTCCAAGTATCCAAACAATCCATAAAAGTGGAGATATTATGGTATTAAAAGTGCCGTATAAAATGCATCAAACATTATGGTAGTTAAAATAACATATAAAATGCAACTGTTACGATACGTAAAGTACGATATAAAATGCGCTAAATATTGCGGTACTTAAAGTACCGTAATGTTCTTCAGGGTAATACGACTACCGTGAATGTTATTTTGGTAAAAACAAAAAAAAAACCGAAAATAAGAAAAAATAGTGTAGACAAAGTTTACGAAAGTTTGAATTTTTTTTTTCCAATTAAGCTAAAATTAAGATATATTTATGATAATATTCTTTTATTTTTTGAGTTATTTCATTTTCACTTATTTAGAATGAAAGTCTAACTTTTAAACTGCTCTAAATACAAAAAATTGATGTATTTGAACTGTTCTAAAATTAAGACTTTTGAATTGCCCGAAACATATGTTTTAGTGATTCTAAGCTCAAATTTTTTAACCAACCAAAATACAAGATAATTAATGTGCTCGGGTAGTTTGGAAGTTAGAAGTTCGAATTGTCTAAATACACCCATTTTTTTGGTGGGTGGTTGAAAAGTTTAAGGCTTTGAATGGGAAAAATGAGAAAAGAAATATTAAAAAAAGTAGAACCCGAACATAATGACCCAAAATACATCGCAGAAAAAATTTGATGTTATCCCATGGTCCATATTTTTGCTGCATTATGATGAGGTGTTATTTTTGTTTTTTGAATTTCTTTTTTCTTTCTATATTACCCCCAATATGAAATTTTTACTTTAATTTTTTTAAAAAAAAAAAAAGAAAGAAAAAGAGAAGATGTGGGCATGAAAATTGGACTTTCAAAATTTTCATATGAACCTGAAATTTGGTGGGTCAACATCTCAATGGGGGGCGTCTACAAAAAATATTTAAAAAATATTTATAAAAAATTAAAAAAGACCAAATTACCCCTGAAATTTTTTGGGTACTTTGCTTCGTTTATCTTTTCAAAAGTATTTTTAAGTGACTCTATGAGAGTATGGCACGTCCAAACTTTGGTGTAGATATGATATGATTTGTAAGAATAAACTAAAAATAAAATAGTTTTTAGGCGTGATATTTTGATGGGGCTATCTTAGCCATTCATTCGGTTGAGAGAGAGGTGGCATATATAAAATCTCTATACTTCTGGTATAAAGAAATGTTTTATCGAGTGGGGAAGCTTGCTCCACGGACATAAAAAATCCATTGATAGGGATGCAGTGTGGCTGGGGTGGAGGGATTATGATGGCGTGCTTGCATTCACTCCACGAGTTTCCTGGTCAAATACCCAATCCACACGACACGCACAGAGGCTCGATCATCTTTAACTCTTAGGGTCAAATTTTAGAAGGACACGGCATTATGGAATTTAGTGAAGCTACTCTACAAAATACAGTCGAAAAATAAAAGGAAAATTATAAATGTCTCTTTAACCTTTCTTTTCTAGGCATGGCCCTCCAATAGATCGTAAATCACACTCCTAATTTCAATTTCACCCACCCGTCAATGTCAAAAAGTCAGTTTTTCTAGGACTAAATCATTTTCTTTCTAAGCCACGTTTTTCACCCTCTCTAAGAAAGTTGTTTTTGGGTTGGGTCGGCTCTGTATTCAAGTAGTGCCGGTTCGGCTTGCGCCGGTCCGACACATTTTTGTGCCAGACCAACACATATTCGCATCACATTTTAGAATCACCGGTTAAAATGAATGATAATTTGATCTAAAAAAATTACTATTTTTACTTAAGGGATGGTTGCAAAAAAAATGGCGTTGAGGTTGATAGTTTCGGGGAATAATTTCATGCATCAGTTGTATAGTAATATAATGCAACCACACTTCTAAACAACCATGTTTGTAGCATTTGTATTACACCAAAAATTGTACATGCCTTCTCTTCATCCTAATAGTCAATTTAAAAAAAAAAAAAATTCAATTTGTATAATAGATATAGTTAAAATGAGTCCCCTCCAACGTTGAATCTAAACCATCCATTTTATGAACTTTAAGATCTACGCCTTTACGAACTCAAAACTATTTTTTATCTTTTTCAACATTGTTTATCTAATGATAACAAAGCTGTCTAAAAATTTTGAAAAGAGAAAAATCATTCCATGGCCTAGATCTAGGCACCTTAACAAAATGGACAGCTTATGTTGATTGGGCTAAAATAACACTTTCTATGATGCATTTTCAAATTTTATTTGTTTGTTATTGTTCAATGGAATGCAAATAGTATGTATTTAAACTTTGGGATCAAACAAATGGAACTAGCATTGTTTTTGAAGCCTGTTGCATTATAATGCTATACAAACGTTGCATGATATCATTGAAAGTTGGACTATGTGATCAAGCGCGGTATATATAAATTAAAATTTTTCTTTTTTTTTATTCTTACACCAATAAAACCCCTCACAATGTCCAATTACAAATAAATAACTCTTCAAACAAATAAACAAAAGAAGAGAAATACGATTCTCACTTACTATATCTATTGAATACAATTTCTTGAGTCAAAACCTTGACTCATTACTTTAAGGGAATAAAAGAGCCCAACACAAAATTGGGAATAAAAGAGCCTAATACAAAATAAAATTTAAAGAAGTAAAATTGCTAGAGATAACTTCAACTGGACCCCACACATATTCTCCTCTTTCCAATGGTGCTCGGGATCAATGATCGGTCTCTTGATTCTCTTACTTGTAGTAAAATTCTCTCAATGGCATATGGATCTTGATTTTAGTCTTGCTCAAGTCCCTTTGGCTTAACCTTTAGAGAGATGAGATATAGAAATCAAAGAGAGAGGGAGATATCTACTAACTAGAGGATCCTCCCCTTTGCTACTCACAAACAATAGATTCAAGAAGTTAGGGCTACGCCCCTTTTCAAACCCAAGAGAGATCAACTAGGTTGAGGTACACCCCTTAAAAGACTTAGAGAGAGCGAGATGATGCTCTAAGTTGGGGCGTGCCTCCTTTAGAAAAATCTTGGAGAGAGACAATTCTTAGATAGAGATGTGTAGAGATTTATGAGGTGGGAGAACCTCTATTTATAGATTTTATATGCCTTAGGATTTGCCATAATTAGCATGATCAAATCTTGATTGTCGATCTCATGAGACTTGTAGGGTGAGAGATGTGAGACATCCATTCCTTTGATCCACCATCAAAATTCAAATGAAAGTTACCATCAAGATTCAAAGGAAGGTGCTAGAACCTTATCTTCCCTTTCCTAAACATATTCCCGTCAAATCTTTAAATAATGAAAATATATTTCTTACTTTCTATTTTAGTATATCCATTTCTTATTTCTTGAATCAAACAATCTTGATTCATGAGACTTACTAAATATTTCAAATATTTCAAATATTTCAAATATTTCAAATATTTCATTTTATTAGGCTAACGTCACCCAAAATTAGAAAACCAACTTACATGAGATAATTATCACCTTATTTGGTGATCAAGTAATCCTTACTTGTGGGGTGTGCCACCCCTTGGTGGCCTCTCATGGGCCCCACTCAATTACCACGTGTAAAATGGGATCCCATATTTTATAGAGGGTCCCACATAATTATAGAAAATACAAAATTTGAATTTTACAATTTTAAATCTCATATGTATATTTAAAACATTGGAAAATTACTGTCTTAATTCATAAATTCAGATGAAAAAAAATGAAATATCAAGAGATTCACAAAAATTTAAATAAACATTCTAGAAATCATATAACCTAAATTAATTAAAATTAATTAATTTTGATGGGAATCGGATCTGTCTAGGCCTAAGAATTTATCAATGCAAAAAAGCACTCCACCTTCAACTGCGTATCACGATCAACCTAGATTTCTTAAATTGACCCAGCAGTTCCTATAATCCACAGTCCATTGCAGAAGCTTATGATTGGACCATCAAAGTCAGCCAATAGACTAAAGGATGCAATCTCAGCCTATGGATTTTAGTTTCTCCCCTAAAGACAAAATCATGGTCCATTAGACCATGATGCAACCACGACTCAATTGTGCATAGGGGTCATCTCTCGCACATGTACACGCTTCACTCTCAATGGTGAATCTCAATACAACTATCTATGTATATATCATGTGAGGATATAACGATGAGGTTTTAGCCCTATCTCTAGAGGCTATTCATCACATACAAGGTTCATAATATCCCTTAGCTCTCATCCAGACATATTCCAACATTACCAAGGGCTAACTCACTAAACTCTTTTCAATTACATCCCTATGCCTAGGTACTTTGGGTTTTTCAAACTCGCCTGGCCTAGTACGTTGAGCCTAGTCTAAGTATCAGCAAATAGCATTTGCCTATTATGGTTCACACAAGACCATACTCCTACTGAGTTTACGTTCCACGATATAAAATGCTTTTACAAACTCTTGTAAGGCCTTTAATGACTACATAAACCCAACATTTCCCGCTTGGCCTTTGAAGACCTTAGAATATCTCTTTCTCACTTTCTCATCCCCTTAATTACAATCTATCTCTCAAGCATGTTTCACTTATTCTCTCTTATTATATTAATCATGATTTTTTCCATCAATCCTTTCACAAAGCATTTATGGAAGCAGCGCCCATATCTCTTTGCTGCTAGAATCTCATCTCAAACGTGGTCATAGTCCATCTTTCATGTCTCATTGCGAATCACATACTTGTTGTTGCAGAAGATCATCACATACCCTCATCGCCTGGGGTCGTATCTTCAGGAGCTTAAAGCAATTCTTCAATCAAGCTGCTCTCTTCTGCAGTTATACAACTAGCGTCATGCATCCTGGTTCCATAGGTGAACAATAGTATATTGTTCCAGCTGAACCATCAAACACAAGCAGGCTCTCTCATTGGAATATTGAGTTCATTTGAATCTTTCATAATAGGATACTTGTATATTTGAATATCCAAGTAGCTAAAGATAATCATAGGATTGTTAACATCTCCCACTTCAAACATAACACATAAGAAATGTTATCTCAACATTCTCATGCTTATGTCATGAGTTAGTATCGCAAGTCTCATACCAAATAATAACTCAATGCTCGTTTGGTTTCACAGTATGAAAAACCTTCTTGAATAACAAAGGTTCAGCCACACTAGTCTTCTTGGTAGTACACCCATACAAACCAAGTTATCTAATCCACACAGCACATATCAAGGAGACCTAGCAAGATGGCCATCCTATGATATACCCTACGGTTCATAGTCTTAAGTAATCGAGAATTCTAAAAAACTCAAAACCAGGTCACATAATCGGTACTATAAAAACATGAGTTAAGACATGCAGGTATTTCAAAATAGTGCATAGATTAATGATACCTTTTCATACGTACATAAAATACTTTCAAGGCCCAATGTTTTTTTTTTTATATATATTAAAACTCTTGACATGGTATATTTTCACAATAAAACTTAGGTTTTTCACAAATGATCCAATTTAATTTTAAATATATGCTTAGTCTTCATAAATCATTTTGACAGCATTCACCTTCAATTACTTACTAAGTCATGTTTATAGCCGTAAAACAAATCAAAAAGTCCATCTTATAATTTTATCCAAAATAAAGCATGACTAAAGAATGATTATCAAAACCTGACAAAACCCTTCTTATTGGCAAATATGAAGATTTTATCATGAGATCATCATCACATGCAACACATCATATTATTAGACATTATTGAGGGGATGGTCATTAAGACCAGATTCCATCGAAACATTATCTTTGTGCTTACATATTTGAATGAGTCACACTCATCTCTCGTCTTTCATACTTAAACTTATAGTCCTTGATCAAACCACATCTCCATGTGTATCACTACCTTATGTAGTTCTTAAAAGCACAAGTAGGTACTGAAAGACAAGGTATTAAAAAAAACTGGCTCTTTCAAACTTCTTAGTTATATCCTAATGTCATACACTTCATACATATTCATAAAAAAATAGCCAAAATATAATCAAAGAAGTATATAAAGCAAAAATAAAATGTTATTGAATCATCTTTCCCCATATGACCTTACCATGTAATGTGAAATAGATTTCATACCTCAAAACCATGTAGTATGATACTTAGACTTTCTTGATTCTTTGCTTTTACGTGCTGACGAACTTTTATGAACTTGAAAGAGCACACAACTGATGAAAAAACACTTGGTCATCATCTTTTACACGTCGATGAAGCATCCACCTCTTCGGCCTTTGGATTCTCCTATACATATATAAAGAAATACTCTTCTTCATCATATCTCACAAATTTTATTCTCCCACTGAGTTTTAAAGTTTCTGTGCTGTCACCTAATCTCTCTACATATCCCTTCATTGTGAAGAAACCAAGATGCTTTTACATGCATTACAAAATAGTGCTCTGCTCCATCCCTAAATCACACCATTTAGTGGGTCTTCGATTTAATGACATTCACATCACAATACAATTTTCATAGTAGAAAATCAAGTTGTGCACCTCTCAATAAAATAATTGTTTATCTTAATACATAAATGATTTCTTCCTGAAATGTTTTTTTGTTGAAAACTAAACTCAAACCAAAGCATAACATCATGGTGTAAATCCCAAGTAATATTTTCTTCAAATAAATAAATAAATGACATTCACATCATAAAATATATCATACTGCAGAATTCCAGGATGAACACTATTTAGTAAAATTGCCTTTCCTCTTCACCTTCATGGAGTTTCCCTTTCAAACCTATTTTGTTTAAAAGTAGACACAGAATAACAACAAATATATCTTTACAGGCCTCATATCATAGGTTAAGTAAGCTTAATAAATATAAATATTTACATCTTAATGAAAATACACCAAACTATAAAAAATTCAAGATGACCTCTCTCCAATCCAAAATTTCTATTTTTTATTTCCTATGGATATGTCTCTCTCAAATAATTTATATTAGAAATTAGACTCAAAATGACAGTTTAAAAACTTGGTGTGAGCCTTAAAATATTCTGTTAATAATAGAAATAAAATCTTGACTTCTAAATCATTAAAACGATTTTCATTGCAGAAAATAACATGTGCATACATTTGAATAAAATGACTATATCTTTCAAACCACAAGGAGCTTCATGAAACTATTTTTGTTTGAAAGTAGACTCAATTTGATGAGTTACAGTCAAATTTTAACTAAAAATAAAGTCATATGGTTGGTGTTTCACGGAACTCAATGGACAGTTCCTGAATTTTATATGGTCAGAACTAACACCATTAATTGATGAGTCCATAACTCTCAATTCCCCCAGGATCTCCCATTGAAATTGGAGGTCTTCCTCTCAAAATACATAATATCATTGAAGTATGTATCAAATAAATACCTTATTATCTTCTTCATATCATTGCTTCAAAACAACACAAAATACCTCATTCTGCAGACTGTCTTTTCGATGATTGAACATGCCAATAATTGAAAGTTGGACTATGTAATCAAGCATGGTGTATAGAAAATAAAATTTTTCTTATTCTTACATCGGCAAGACCACTCACAATGTCCATTTACAAACAAATAACTCTTGAAATCAATGAATAAATAAAAAAAGAAAGATACAGTTCTCACTTGCTACCACTATTGAATACAATTTCTTAAATCAAAACATTGACTCATTGCTTTATGGGAATAAAAGAGCCCAACAAAAAATAAAATTTGAAGAAGTAAAATTGTCGACGATTACCTCAATTGGGCTTAGTACACCCCATGCTGAGTCACCTCCTTCCAATGGTGCTCGGGATCAATGATCAGTCTCTTGCTTCTCTTACTTGTGGCAACACCTTCTTAATAGCATATGGATCTCGATCTAGAATTAACTACCAAAGGCCTCAATGTCTTAGCATTGCTCAAGCCCCTTGGATTGATCTTTAGAGAAATAAAAGATAAAAATCAAAGAGAGAGAGAGAGAGGGAGAGATCTACTAGCTAGGGGATTCTCCCCTTTGCTACCTGCAAACAATCGATCCAAGAAAGGGTCATGCTCCTTTTCAAACCCAAGAGAGATCAGCTATGTTGGGGCATGCCCCTTAAAAAACTTAGAGAGAGAGATGATGCTCTAGGTTGGGGTGTACCCCTTTTAGATAGATCTTGGACAGATTGATAATTCTTAGAGAGAGAGGATAAAAGAAGTGTAGAGACTTATGCAGTGAGAGAACCTCTATTTATATATTTTATATGCTTTTGAGTTTGTCATAATTAGTAGGATTAAATCTTGACCGTCGATCTAAGGAGACTTGTAGGGTGAGAGATGTGAGTCATCTATACTTTTGATCCACTATCAAGATTCAAATGAAGGTGTTAAAATATTATCTTCTCTTTTCTAAACATATTCCCGTGAAATCTTTAAATAAGGAAAATATGTCTCTTACTTTCTATTTTAGTATATATCAATTTCTTATTTATTGAATCAAGCAATCTTCATAAACAAAACTTACTAAATATTTCAAATATTTGATTTAATTATGTTGACTTCATCTAAAATTAGAAAGCCAACTTACATGAGACAACTATCACCTTAATTGGTGATCAAGTAATCCCTATGTGTGAGGTGTGCCATTGCGTGGTGGCCTCTCATGTACCCCAACCCAATTAGCACATGTGTAAATGGGTCCCCATATTTTATGGAGGGTCCCACATAAATTTAGAAAATATAAAATTTGTATTTTAAAATTTTAAATCTCATAGTTTATTTAAAGGGATTATATACAATGAGACCATTTACCTTTGGAATAAAGATACCACAATTACCTACAGACAACCGATGTGAAATCTGATAGCTTGGATGTCACAAAGTTCAAGAAAAACTCTTTTGAACTTTGAGTTGGTCAATGAAATAATGCAGCCACCCAAATTCACATCCAGTGGTCAGATTTATTGTGCCCATCTTGTACCAAAGGTAAATGGTCTCATTATATACTTTCCCTTATTAAAAACATTGGAAAATGATTTTTTTTAATTTATAAATTCAAATGACAAAAATAAAATATCAAAAAATTCACAAAAATTCAAATAAACATTTCAAAAATCATATAATATAAAATTAATTAATTTTAATGGGAATCAGATCCGATCTAAGAATTTATCAATGCACATGAGCACTCCACTTTCAACTGCGGACCACGATTAACCTACTTTTCTCAATCTGACCCAACAGTTTTCATGATCCACAGTCCACTGCAAGGGCTCATGATTGGACCACCAAAATTAGCCAATAGACTAGGGGACGCAATCCCAGTCTACGGATTTCAAGTTCTTCCCTAGAGATAAAACCATGGTTCCTCAGACCATGATGCAATTACGACTCAATGGTGCATAAGGGTAATCTCTCGTACTTGTACATTCTTCACCCTCAATGATAAATCTCAATACGTCTATCTATGTACATGTCGTGTGATAATATAACGATAAGGTTTTAGCCTTATCTCTAAAGCTATTCATCATACAAAGGTCACACAATCTCTCGGCTCTCATCTAGGCAGACTCCAACCTCATCAAGGGCTAACCAAGCAAACCTTTCTCAGTGATATCTCTATACCCAGATACTTTGGTTTGTCCAAACTCAGCTGGTCTAAAACATCGAGCCTAGTCTGAGTATCGACAAATAGCATTTACATAGTATGGTCCACATAAAGACCACACTCCCACTAAGTTTATGTTCCACTATATAAAATACTTTTACAAGCTCTCATAAGGTCTTTAATGACCACATAAACCCAACAATCATTCCCCTAGAATGTATATTATTTTGAAATACTACAAGGTATTTTTCAAAACTAAAAATGTTAATATCTTATATGAGTTTGAGATGGTCGTTGGAGGTTTGTAATTTTGAAATTGATTGTTTCTTTTGTAATTGAGATTTGTTGACTAGTATATTTCTTCCCGATATTGTTGGTTAGCACGATGAAAAAGTTTTATCTAAAACCGTAACTCCAAACTTAGCCAAAAAATTGTTGTTTCTGCGTTGGATTGGAACTAAAATTTATTTCTGCCCCTGATTTTTCAAACTCTTGAAGTTCCAAAAAGGTATAGATTTTGAACATGTGAAAAAGGATTGACCCAAATAATATGTTACAATACATAATTTTAAGGCTTAATTTTTTTTTTCCAGATCTATAATTGCCGAGGTCTAAATGTTTGATTAGACGGTTTTTCTTTGTACCAAAATTTTTCTTTTTGATATGGTTTTGCGATGATCCTTTACTTTACTAGTGTGAATGCTTGGCCATTAATTACTTTTTAACCACAGTGAATCCGCTTGACATGGAAACGAGCCAAAGTAAAAACAAGAAAGGGAATTTTACAAATAAATTCCCTTGTAAGATGCATTTTTTTTTTTGAGAAAATATTTTTTGTAGACTATTTTTAATTTTCATTTATCTAATAACGATTTCAAAATGTATTTCGAAACATAGAGATCCGATTTTTTAGGAAAAAGTTTATATAAGGATGCAACTTTATAATGTAGAGCTTCGGATGCACTTCAAAAATCCATCGGAAAATGTAGTTTTAATGTTGAAAAATTGTTTGATTGATCATCTCGTCATCGAGATGTATGACTATGAAAAATAAAAAGATTTTCAATCTAAAAAAGAGTGCATTTTATATCATATTATCTACACCGTCCACTTTTAAGATTTTCATTTGTTTATAGATCCACTTGATTTTAACTATTTTTAAAATTTAAAATTTTATAATTAAATATAAAAATAAATTTTGAGATAATCCTAAAAACATTTTACATCAAAATTATATACCATGATAAAATTAGAAAGCGCACCTTACCTCTACAAATACGGATGGATCCGTATGCCACCTGCACCCTATCTTTTAACCACTTAGATACGGATGGATCCGTATGCCAACTGCACCCTATCTTTTAACCACTTAGATGAACTTTACCCACTTTCCTCCTATCTTTCATAGCTCAAATTTTATTTAAAAAAAAAAAAAATTTTTTTTTTTTTTTTCTTCTAAATCCCTTCTCTCTCTTCACTTCGCGTGTTTCTCCCTACCCCGTGAATCTTCCCAACTGCTCCTTGTAAGTCCACTTCGCGTGTTTCTCTCTCCCTTGTGAATCTCCCCAACTCTTCATTTTAAGTCTTAATGCCCTTCCCTACACTATCAACCTCATCAAGAAGCTCTTGAGTCGCCTTTAAATATTTTTAACCCATCGGAACCCCTGTAAATTTGATGAAACAGAGTCCACAGTCCCCTGTTTCATTCTATGAGATAATCCACGGCCATTCGAATGCCATTCGATGGTTGTTGGGAAAAAAGACTCAAAGAGTGAACCCCTTGTTATGTTTGATCAGACGCCATGGGTGCTATTCAAATACCCATATGAGAAATCGTGATTTCCTGAACAGGTTGGAAATGAGAGATTGAGGCTGAACTGTTCATATTTACGATTTGGGGAGGATTAATATAGGCCTTAGATTGATCAGTTGCTTGGAGAAGGGTGGGTTCATTGCCCTATTTCCTCCATTGATTGTCTTGGTGATGGACTGAAATTCGATAGGCAAGCAAATTCGGGTTTATGACAGGCGGGTTTACAATGAGTACCTGGCGTTGTGCGCCTGAGGTTGTTGGTTTGAGTTTTAAGAGAGATTGGTACCAGTTGTTAAGGGATTTCTATTAACATGATTTACAAGCACCATGTTTCCTGGATTTGCAGAGGGCGTCGCCTCTGCATAACCCACATATCCAGGGTTCATGCTATAGAAGGTTTAGGGATTATACTATAATGGGCTTTCACTTTGTCTCAATTTGTAACATCCGGCCATTGGAGTGATTGATTTTTTTTACAATGGCTAACTGTAAATACGTTCCAATAATTATGAAAGATACTTATATTATTGCTGTAGAAGATAATGGACGTACAATTGTTACGCAGGTTTTCAGCTGGTTGTCTCTTCTCCTTCTTCTCTTTCTGATTCTCTCTATAGCCTCTACTTCTCCCATGACACTCTCTCTCTTCTTTAAATAGAGGGTGATGTAGGAAAAATTAAATAAAAATAAAAATAAAAAGAATGGTTGAGATAATATACCCTATCTTAAAGTCTATAAGAGAATCTACACGATATCAAAATTTATTAACTCATTAACTTTTTTACAATGAACTTTTTTTATCTCCCTCCAAATATACTAAAAAAAATTAAGAAATAAGATAAACAACGGACTTTCCTATTTTATCTCTCCCCAATTTTCTCTTTTTTAACCTAGCTACCTTTTATCCAAACCTTCTCCTTCAATAGATAGCCACGTTTTACCCATAATCTACAGTCTTCAATAGATAGCCATGTTTTACCCATAATCTACCGTCTTCAATAGATAGCCACATTGTCAAAAATAAACCCTCTAAATTTAACATTATTCTATTTATGCTCTTAAACTAACCCGATTTAACTTTATTCTAATTACATTTTTAAACTACCTGGGGAAAGTTTTCTATGTTTCCCCTACAACATAAAGTTCTACCTTTCCCTTACCATCCAACAATCTATTTTTTATCAAGACAGCCACTTACCATTTGATCTTAGATCCAACATCTCAAAGTATTTTATTTTTAATTTTTTTAATGCAATTTTCTTGAATATGAAATTTGGTATATATTATCTTCTCTTTGGGACGCATCTATAAAAAATAGTAACAATAATTTTTTGATAAAAACTAATGACTAAAACACCTCTTGAATCTTTTAGGGGTATTTTGGTTAGTTTATTTATTAAAAATATTTTTTTATATTTTTTTATTAGCGTTAGTTTAAGAGAGGAATGGACATCTAAAATTTGGTGTCAAATAGTTTATAGAAAAAAATTAAAAATAAAATAGTGTAGAGACATGATATTGTGATTGGGACAATCTTAGCCGTCCATTAAAAAATGAACGGTTGGATAAGGGGGAGGATAGAACTTCTATGTTGTAGGAGAACGTATAAAGCTTTCCCAACTAACTGATCAACATCAATTCACTCACAACTCATGCCCACCTATCCCTGCACAACTCTTGCCCACCTATCCCTGTGCACCTCATGTTCTTGAGTTAAAAAATAAACACAAAAATCTTAATAATATATATATATATATATATATATATATATATATATATATATATATATATATATATATATATATATATATATATATATATATATATATATATATATATATATATACTTTCTCTACAGGGTGCCATAATGCTTTTACGAATACTAAAACTTAGGTTTATTGATGATTAGGTCATGCTAGCAGCTTTTTTTTTTTGGCTAACCGTGATACAACTTCATTGCTTGAATAAACCCTCTCTTCCCAATCGTCTGCTTCATCAGAGACTGCAATCATCGAGGAGAACTCATAAAAAGGCAACCCCAACTTTTAACGTTGCCAACTATATGAAATAGCGAGACAGCTGTGCAAAACCTAATGCAAGAGAGAGGGATTTTCGTTCGAACTGCCGGTCGGAACAAGTTGAACCACACTAGCCTCTACGCTGGTTTGATAACCAATCTAGTTTTAAGAACACTATAGCCGTTATTCAAGGGATCTCCAGTAAAGTGGATGCTCACTCTAGAAAGTAACTAGTCTTAGTGACGAGATTAAGATGTTCTTCTTTATTATAGCCATTCAAGGCTCCGTGAAATATATTATTGGTGTAATACATTACTGTATAATGCATTACTTGTGAATGGATTATTACTGTTTAGGTAATATTTAGATGCAACTTAGGAAATATATTGCTACTGTTTCGTTATGTTTGGAATAAATATGGGAAATGCATTACCAACATTTTACCAACACTCCCTATAAATTATCATTTCTTTTTTTTTTGGTCATAAAATTCCATTCAAATACAGAATTAAAATCATTATCACATCATTCCAAAAAGATTTTCTAATAATAACATCATCACCATTCCAAAAAGATTTTCTAATAATAACTTGTACCATTCTAAAATTATAATATCATTTCCTACCTATTTTGTATGTCTTTGCTTGACTGTGGTTTCAATATGAGAAGTCATTGGAATAATACGATTGGAAAATATGATTTTATTGTGATAAACTTTATTTTTATTTATTTTTTATAGAAGTATTTCAAATGTCCCTCCATATAATTTCAAATAAACAATAAATTTATGATATCAAATTCAAAATCTTTATAGTACAAGTTAGAAATGAGAAAAAATTTCATTAGGAAACTAGAAGGTTTGGTAATTGTAAAAAATTTTAAAATATCAGAGGAGACTCGAGAGGTATCTTATTTCAATTGAGCTTTTACTAATTTCTTATGAAAATTATGTTGTGTAATTTCTCATTGATTACCAATTATTATTTTTATTATTCTTGTTTTTATTACATAGGTGGCCAAAAAATACACATGAAATGATAGACTATTTACTATTAATTTTTGAAATTATGATGTAAATACAACTCACACCTCCTAAGTTTGGCCATAAGTCATCATATTTTTTCTTATTACCTCTAACTATGTTCTTTTGGGCCTACACTTTGCCTCTTTTGAGCCTTCCACTTGAACTAACTCGCACTTCTTAACGGGTGTTGTACTGGGTTTGCGCTACACAAGGCCAGTCTGCTTAAGTCTAATCTTTCTTTCATCTTATCGCCTATTGGTGCCACACCTAAAGTTTTTTTTGATGTATCCATTACGAATTGCCTGGCTGTTTGCTCAAACTATGCATCAACTTTTGCAATGATACAAACACATATGACCAAAACAGATTTCTTTTTATTATTATTATGTTTGTTATTTGGATTCTTGGGATTAGAGTTCTTGGGCACCAGTAGACACCCTGTTTATTTTAAATCCAAAACAACATTCTATCAAAGAACCTCTGTTTAATTGACTTCATTGTTAGAATGGAGAGAGAGAGAGAGTAATTAAAAGAAAAGACGAATGGAATTGTGGTAGATAATACATTATATATATTATCCTTATACCTTACTCAGCAAAAAGGCACCTCCTTAGTCTCCTTTTCTTTCTCCCTTTTATTCACTCCTACTTTGTCACTCAAATTGTCCTCACATGAAGCTTCCTTAGGCACCAATATAGATTCTCAAGAGTATGGCTCTTAATGGAGACAGTTGCTCAATGGTAAAGCTCTTAATGGAGACAGTTGCTCAATGGTATGGTTCTTAATGGACACAGTTGCTCAATGTGAGCAGGTGTTGTCGTAGTGAACGGATAAAGGCAGTTTATTGAGACCATATAAACCCGGATGAAGTGGGCTGTGTGCTTGACTTTTAGAATTAGGATATGTGTCCTCGGGAAAGTGTGCTCCTTGCCTACTTCCCACGTCTTAGCTGCTATTCCTTCTTTCATGGGGACTGTGGTCTTCCAACTCAACATTTCATCCAAGTACCTCCTCTAACAATGGATACTGGCAAGAGCTGACTTGATGAAGCGTTAAGTCGCTGACGTGATGTTGCCTTTAGGTAGCATCAAATCATCGACTTGATATCTCATTTAGGTCAGTGTCACAGTATATGGACGAGAGTTTTCCATGTACACTCATAAGCTGTTTCCCATAGGCCTTGTAGAGTGTGCCATGGATGCAATCATGATAGTCACAAGATAGAACAGTTCATAAAATATTAGTGATCTATGAAAGACATGAGCCATATTGGGCATATGCTATTTTAGAGATAGGCTATATGTCAGAACCATGAGTCATGTTAGACACTAACCACTTAAGGCATCGGCATAATGCGAACATTTTCTCATGGGCAATTGTGGCTACTCCAAGCCATAGTTGTTGGGATCTTCCAACCCAAGTCGTGATCTTGCTCCGGAATATTGCTCCGGTGCTCTGGGAAAGGAATCTTAATGGGATCTCAATTTTTAAATTTTGGAATCTCGATCCCCGTTATTAGGGAACCCAATCTCCAAAGTGATTATTTGTTTTATTTATAGCCAACTAGCATTGTCTATGCATTGCTTACTGGCTATAAATAAAGAAATTCTATTTTAAGCTCAGAAGCAAGATCCCCTATAAAGTTGAGATTGAGATCCCAAAAGGCAGTATGGAGATCCCCAAAAGGTGGGATTGAGAGCCCAAAACTTTAAGGATCTCAATTCGTAACATATGCATTGTACGGGCAAGTTCCGATAACATTGGGAAACATGCACATCGTATTTGCACATGTAGCATTTGCAATGCCATAATATGATGACTTTTTGTTACAGAAACTCATCTCTCATGACATATCTACAACATGTATATGAAACACAATTGGGCACCATCTTATTTCGTAGACAAATTGCAATTTGGGCCTATTTGAAAATTTCTCCCAACAATTTGGCCTCAAAGAATGTATGATTTGCGAATTTGAATTGATTACCAATTGCAATTAAACCCCAAATTGAATTTTTTGCAAAACCAACTTTTGTTTTGCAACAAAATTCAACTTGGTTCTCTCTCTCTCTCCCTCACTTTGTCACTCTCCACCCACCACCACCATCACCTTTGCCAGCACCACACTACCAACCCATCATCATATGCTCTCCGCCCACCACCAACATCACCATTGCCACCACCACACTACCACCCCATCATCATACCTCCACTACCACTGCCTACCTGCCACCACCATAACCACAACACCACCATCCATCTGCCGCCACCACCAACACCACTGTCACTCCACTACCACCACTCCAATGCTTACCCGAGGACACCACCACCACCACTACTACACACCCCAACACAACCACCACCACCATTGCATCTCCACCATCATCACTGCCACACTATACAGCTGCCATCACACCATCACTATCACCACCACCACTATCAAACCACATAAAAACTATTTGTCATTCCAATTTTAAAATTAAAGGATAAAAGAGGTCCCAAGCTGGTCATTCCAGTCCCAAGCCCAGATAAAGGAAAGTGGTTGTGTTAGGTAAGGCAGCCAACATAAAACTTTGCTACACCTTTTCATAATAGCTGACTCTAAATAGTTGGGATAAGGCTTGGATGATGATGATGATGATGATGACGATGATAGAGCAACAGATAATTGACCAAATTGACATTTGGTCAGTTACAAATTGAAAAATTCCATTTGACAAAATTTAATAATGAAGCAGTCCCTTACAAATAATGTTTAGAGGAGTACAAAAACCACCTAAACACTAGCAACTATAGATCAAACTACCCAGTTGAATACCACAAATAGCATGATTTAAGAATTGTTGAAGTGGCCCTTGCATTTACAACTACCACATTACACATCACATCAATCCAAGGCCTTTAATTAGATTTTGAAAGCACTTGTGCCATGGTACCTCAGAGAAAAATTCCAAGCTTTATTCTTAGTCAACTACAGGTTTAAATAATCTATCCAACATTATAATGGTGATCGCAGGAGATCTAGATTATCGGTATTTTCACCCATCTTTTTGGATGACAAATTAAAATAACAATGAGCAGATCACTGGGTGGATCATTGAAAAGGCACTGGCCAAATCTACCTCCTTCCTAAATACATGACGACCATCATCATCGTCAAAGTCTTTTTCCAACCAATTGGGGTCGGGGCTACACGAATCCTGATACACCATTCTACTCTATTAATTGTCATACCCTCTGTGGGGCTATAAATCCCAATATTTTTTCTCATTACTTCTAACCATATCCTTTTAGGCCTATCCCTTGCCCTTTTTGAGCCTTCCACTTTAGCTAACTTGAACTTCCTAATAGGTGTTGTACTGGATCTGCACCACACATGACCAAACAACCTAAGTCTACTCTATCTCATCTTATCGATTATTGGTGTTACACCTAAATTTTCTCAATGTATATATTTCGAATTCAATACCTTCTTGTCTTCCCACTCATCCATCTCAACATCTTCATCCCTACTACGCTCATTCTATGGGTATATTGTTTTTGACCGCCCAACATTCCGCTCCATTGAGCAAAGCTGGTCTCACAATTGTCCTATAGAACTTACATATTTTTCTTTTAAATGTTTACTCTGTATTGAAGAACGAAAAAAAGTACAAAATTGCAACCCAAGAGATTATGAGCTATATACAACAAAAAATAAGGCTCCCCTAAAGGGACGGTGTATAAAGACCAGACGGGTAGAGAGAAGAGGGGTGATCCACTCGCAGCACTGAAGGACCAATGCTACAAAAAATCACTTAGTCCCCTAAATTTGTAGCTCCTTGTTTAGCGAAGGAGTCTGCCTGAGAGTTGCATTCACACCAAACATGTCGCCATGACACAATGAGACCCAAACATTGGCAAGAGATTTCTTCAAAATTGAGCGCCAGGGACCAAGGGTACGCAGCAGTGCCAAAGGCCCAGCAAATTACATTCTTTGAGTCACCTTCGATTACAAAGGTTGAAGACCAATTGCGATCGAAGAGTTTGAGGCCTTTTAGGAGGGCCCGGGCCTCATCCGAGTGGAAGTCAAAGTCACCAATAGGTTTAGAGAAGGAGGCAAGGATAGTGCCTTCATGGTTCCTGAACAGACCGCTTATTCCCGCTGGACCCGGGTTGCCTAGGGAGCAACCGTCAAAGTTAAGCTTGATGGAATCACGATCAGGTGCCTTCATGGTTACCGGAATTTACATATTCCATTGGAAATACAATTAATCATAAAAATATGACATATTATTTAATTTCTTAGGATAAACAAGCAGTCATAATATGGCAATCTGCCATGAGATCATAATAGGTAACTAATGATTAATGAGGGGGAATGAACGATTATCTTCTATGCTTGCAGATGACTGATATGAAAAATGGAATCTAATGTGAAAGAAATGATAAGCTCATACCCATATCAACCAGCGTAGAGACTGGGCACCTTTGGCTAGAACACTGCTATCCAGTTCTTCCTATGATTCCTCCTCTACAACCTCCAAACTTGGCTTTAAAAACTTCAAGCATCTCCATGCTGTAAAATCACTTCTGTGACTGCCTCTGCAATTCTCACAGTAAGGTTTACTAAGTTAATTGAATGAGCTACAACCTACCATTAGAAATTAAAAAAATGAAAGAAAGTGAAACAATCAGCACCACCAAGATGTCTGTGAATGTGTTTGCAGATAAATATGTGATATTTCAATCTCAGAAACTGGATTCAAGAATGTCATTTGTCAAGGCCCATAACAGCCTTCCATACTTGACAGTTACCAACAGTTTCATATCGGACCTTAAAGGATTTTGCTACTCATGAATTGAAACCTGGAGCAACGATAATAGTAACATAACAAAGAATTTTTGAAGAGTACATACCCACAACGCAATATCTCCAATCTATGGCACTGGAACAGAAGGTGTGAAACAGCATCTGCAGTTATTTTGTCACATTGACTGCACAAATGAAAAAGAAAAAACTAAAGTAACGACAACCGAAGTCAAAGGTGACTCTGGAACTCTGCCCTAATAAACTGAAAGCTGTAATCCAATCGTAATAAATTTGGCATTAGAAAATCAAAGAATAATAATAGTTCATGGTAATTTCCAAAAGCAAAATCAACATACAACCATTTAACAAATACATGAGATATTGTTCCCAGACCAGTCTTCTTTTGCACCATTTTGTTTACAACTCCAGCCTCACTTCTCGGAGGGACTGGAAATGATTAACATGTTATATTGAGATGGCAAATGCATAACTAAAGGTCATCAAGATTTAGGATGGGTGCCAAAGAGAAGGTTTTTGGCACCCATCTATGGGAAATTGGACTATTGTGGCTTCCTTCAACAATATATGCACCAAGAAATCTAGGAATCACAGAGAAGATTTTAGATTGGTTTACCAGAAGGAGACAGATTCCCCCTTGGAACATGGGATGTGATTTTGCCGCCATTAATCTTTCGCAGGCAAACAAAATCTGCAACCTAGCATAAAATACTTTTTGAGTTTGTAGGAGGAATGAGCTGGTTGGCTTGTCTTTTGGGTCTTGCGGCCTTTTAAGGCCTTACCACTTGTATTATTACCCCATGTTGGTTGGAAACTGTGGGCAAGTCCCAACGCAGCAGAAACACAAAAAGATTAAAAAAAAAATGAGAATCAGATAAAATTACATACCTTTGGAAGTCCAATCGCCCTTTTGTGGACCTCTTACTTTTTGCTCTTGTGGCTACTCCTTTTTAAGGGTCGAGAGTTTGATGCTCGTAACCTCCGGTCAACCTCCTTGATTGCAATAACCAACAGGGTTACCTCACAAAGCAAGTCACGGCCCTCAATGGAGATGGCCCGAGAGTTCTTGCAAAATTGTATGGTTAAATTTCTTTTTGCCCTATAGAGAAAAGTGGGAAAAAGATGGTTTGATGGGGCGGTAGAAAGAGGGACCTAGAGACGGGTGTACCACTTTGGCTGGTAAGTGATCTCTATAAAAAAGAATCTCCTCTCTTTCTAAATTCTCTAATATAGAGACGCCCCCTTTCAAGATTCCCTACTCTGGATAGTTATCTTTTCAACCTAGAAATCCATCCAAATCCAAGATCTAGATTCATATTTCAATTCAAACAAGATTCTCTCAAAATATGCTATCCAGAAAATAACTATCCTAATCTTATAGGATTCCTTTTTCAGAGGAAGATGCCGCACATAAAATTAGAATTAGGTGGGCAAAGTGGAGATATGTAACCGGAGTTTTATGTGATCACCGCATAGTTCTATAGAACAGTTGCGATACCAGCTTTGCTTTATAGGACAAAATGTTTGGCGGTCAAGAAACAACATATCCATAGGATGAATGTAGCTGAGATGAGGATGTTGAGATGGATAATTGGCAAGACAGGAAGGGATAGAATTCAAGATAAATACATAAGGGAGAACCTAAATGGGCTGGCTATGTGGCACTGACCAAGTACAATACCTGTTAGGAGGTGTGAGCTAGCTCATGTGGAAGGACTAAAAAGGGCAAGAGGTAGTCCGAAAATAACGTGGTTGGAAGTAATCCAAAAAGATATTGGGATTTATGGCCTCACTGAGTGTATGGCCTTTAATAGAGCAGACTCGCGGACATGATTCGTGCAGCTGACCCCAATTAATTAGGAAAAGGCTATGATGATGACGATTAGGGAAAACTTACGTGTGGCTCCAACAAGCGATAAGATGAAAGAGAGAGTAGACTTTGTGGGCTAGCCATGTACAGCATAGACCCAACACAACACCTGTTAGGAGGTGTAAGTCGGTTCAAGTGGAAGGCTAAAACACGACAAGGGATAGGTCTAAAAGGGCATGGTTGGAAGTAGTGAGAAAAGACATGGGGACTTATGGTTAAGGGTATGATCCTTGATAGAACATAATGGCAAACCAAGATTCGTATAGCCAACCCCAAATAGTCGGGAAAAGGTTCTGATGATAATTTATGGACCATAAATCTTTTTCTCTCTCACTTGGTGCACTCATTCTTTTCTTTCACTGTGATTTCGTACCTTCGTTAAATGGAGCTCCCCCCTTTTAACCTCTTATCATGTGGGCCATGTTTTCCCCTCTACTCTATGTAATACATTACTTCTGTCTTTATTCTCATGTGGTTTAATAGCTTTAATGGTCTTCCATCTATTAAAGAAGAGCATGCTCACTACCTTCTTTTGATGTAGCATTTCCTCTTTAATATTTGTTATTTTATTACTCATCTTTTTCTCTCCCTTACCCAAGTGGGGTGAAAGCTTTTTATAATTCTTTAATTATGGGGGCATTAAGAAAGGGGCTATTTTACTCTCTCCCTCTCTCTCAACAATATGAGAAAAACTCTTTCTCTTTTGTTTCTGGACATTGTCTCGTTTACCTCTCGTGTTGGAAATATACAACAAGCCCAAGATGCAGAGAAGAACGGATAGGAGAGACAGACTATGGCATTGGGCTTGACGGAATTTCTCTCTCTCTAATGTTCCATCTCCATTGAGTATGTAACTTTTGATATTTAAAGAGAGAATGAGCGATTAGAGAAAATCAAGAGAGATAAGGAAAAAATACACATATTTGGTACTCTATTTTGTGCGGGAATGTTCAAGACCTTTCTTATATCATCCATTGATCAATACACATTTAATTGGATCATTTCTTGTATCATCCATTGATCCGATCAAAGTAAATTTGTTCCGGCATTCATGCCCAATCGATGTCTTACGGGTGAAATTACTGATTAGAGATCATAAAAAAGATCACAAACATAAAGTCAAATAATTCCGTAACAAAAATAAAAATTTTAAATATAAAAAATCCAAAAACAAAAAGAAAGACCTAAGAATATGTTGGAATTACAAAGAAAAGGGTCATTAGAACACTACAGCGTAAGCCCGACGGCCCATATTGAATCTAGGACAATCCAATTACATTTTTTACTTGAATTTTAATTTTTTTTCTACGAATCCAAATCACTTGAAATTATGAGCGTCTATTCTTTAAAAATAGAAGAATCAAATAAAAACATCAAAAAAGCAATTCGCAAAAAATAAATTGACCAATATCCCCAAAAACTTTCAAGGGTATTTTGATCAATTTATATTTTGCTAATTATTTTTTAATATTTTTATTATGTGCACCTTGCAGAGAAGAATGGACACCTCAAATTTTATGTGATTTGGATTTGTACAAAAATATTAAAATTATATTATAAAATGAGGTTGTGATCGTCAGATCGGCCCAGATTCAATAAGGGTCGTTGAACTAACACTATAGTTGTTAGCTAGTGGGCTAACCTTATTTATATATATATATATATATATATATATATATATATTGTACGGGACTTGAGTGTGCAACTCAGAGACTCAAAAATATTATATTTGTTCTAATTGTATCCTGGAGTTGTACTAGTCGGAACCGTTGCGCTTCGAAATTTTATTGAGACGAGGCATTTAACACTCCAAAGAAAACAAGTTCACTCATGCCTCCAAATCCCCTAATTTTGATCTCAGCAACTCCTTACTAAATATCGAGGTCAATTGACCACTGTAGGGCCCAGTTATATGGGAGTTTTGTTCCACCATGGTGAATAGCCACTAGGTGGTGAATAGTCACCGTGGTGAGGTCCTACCTATGGGGTGAGAACCCCAAATAACAAATAGGGAAGACATGCTAAAGTAGCACAATCAAGTCTCCAATTCTTAACCTAGTCACCAGATCTATGAAGGCACTCAAGGTCACTTGGTGACGGGCAATTATCGACGGTATAACAAGAGGCAGGGAATATAGTATGCACCTCAATATGCGTAATAACGGCACGTGTGACTCATGTCACACTATGAGTCGAACTACATGATGTAAATGATAAATAATACAAGATACTATATCAGATTTCACCAAACATGTCTCAATTAAGTCATATTCGTGCGTCTTGTCGCAAGCAATGCATCAAGTGGGATGCTAATTGGAGCGTGTTGACGTACAACAGAGAATCTATTACCACCCTACGCAGGGGAATTTATGTCAAGAAAACCTCTTTCTTCTCAATGACATTTCACACAAGATAATTTTTTATCTCCAAGTGCTTTCACTTATTGTGATACTTTGGATTCTTTATAGAAGCTAGTGTTGTCGAGTTGTTACAACACATGGCAACAGGCTCTCTAGCACTTGATCCGACCCCTAACATTGCAAGAACCTCCTAGGCCATCAGCCCTCCTGCAAATGCTACACAATAAGCAATGTCCTTCGCCTCTAAGGAAGTCAATAGCAAACACGTCTGCTGCTTATTATACCGGAAAAGCGCTCCCACTCCAAGCGTAAAAAAATATCCTAGAGCGACCATAGCCATGGAACTAATCTCTTGGGACATTGTGGCAATCCAATTGGCCACAACAAAGAATTGCAGTGCTTTCCTGATATAGACCTGATTCATCCTCATTAATGGAGATACATGTCAAGCATTCCCCTTCAATCTCAAAATGTCTATGGGGAACTCTGTCACTTGCACTCCTTTGATGCTTGAGAATGAATGGTGGTTCATTCCCACTATTCTTGACGACTATAGGAATACTCACACTATAGCCCTTTAGTAGAGGAATCGCTTCACCATTCCCTATTTAAGATCCCACCGACCTCTCAAGGCTTAAGTACTTCGACAAAATGAAGTTGACATCATGAGATTCCACCCATTTCAAAATCATAGATTAGGATATACCTTTGAAGTAACATATCATATGAAAGGACATTCCATGGACCTTTAATCTAGATTACTAGTCATATGGGATGTGATAGACCAAGTTTTCTACTGGTCCACAACTCATAAGAGGTTTTAGGCACAGGTTTTGAAGGAATTCTAGTAAAAATGTACATAACAGTCAACAAAGCATCTCCCAAACAAAAGGTCAATACGATATGTGTTTCTGCCATCATGGAACTCCCTTGTAAATTAGGGAAAAATTCCTTCCTTTTGCGATACCATTTTGATGCTGAGCATAGGATATCGTTTCTTGCGGAACCTATCCCTTGATCCGCATTGGACTTACCAAACAGTTAAGGGTGTACTTGTATCCCCCATCACTTCTAAGAACTTTACTTATTTTCCTTGACTGAATCTCAAACCCCCAACGTAAATCTCTTGAAGCAATCAACCAAGGAAAGAGAAAACAGCCAATCTATCAAGGTGGGGAGCCCCTGGGAGGCCTTGGCGCCGCCCCAAGCAGATTGGACGTCGCCTAAGCGGGCTCCCAATGCCTAGACCAACGCGTCCGCCTAGGTTTTGCCCTTGCCCAACGGTAGAAAATGTCGAGCATTTCCACAAAAATTCCTCCTTAATAAGGGAAGAAAAGAGGCTTAGGTGTGTTTCCAACCTCCCTTAAAGTAATTTTTTTCTTTTGAATATTACCTTAAAATAATTTTAGAGGCATTGAAACCCAAAAAATTTAGAAAAACAACCATAAATTTTGGATTTTTTTTTATCAAAGAATTTTTCCAAGTTTGAATCATCTCAAACTTTGTCTCTTTTATATGAAGCATTGTGGAACACAAAAAAGTAATAAGGGTTATTTTAAGGTGATTTAAAGGTTCATACTCATCCAAAACATTGCAGATCGAAGATCGCACAAGGTTCGTTCTTATCTCTGCATTTGATATTTCTTAATTTCTCCAAAAGTCTACAACAGGTTTTAATTGGAGTGGAGATTCAGGATGGAAATATGGTTTTTGCTTGGGACAAAATGACAACAAAATCCATTGCAGATTTTGTTGTAATTAATTTAAATAACACTTCATTAGTACTAAGGGGGATATTGCCCCATGTAAGGAGGTCCTAAGAGAAGTTAGGAAGGAGATTCTTGAGAATATGGATGCCGAAAAAGGGAAGAAGGAAGAAAAAGAGGAGAGTATCGTAGAGTTGAGGGAAGGGGTGAATATCTATGGTGACAATGGGAGTGATGATGATGATGACAGAGGGGAAATAAAAGTGGGTTCCTCTCAAAGTTCAATGAGAGGCTTGTAGATGAAGAAGCCTTGTATGAAGGAGCCAATGGATGCCTTTGCCCCCCAATCCCAACGATGCAGTTGAGAAATAGAAAAAGCAAGTTACGATCAAAAATAGGTTCAAGACAGAAGTTTACTATATTCATCGGTTGTTTATCAGGCAGGTATTGCCCTTAATGCATCTCACTTAAGTAGCTTTTATACAATATCGGAAGCAATTTTGGACCAGGGTTGAAGGGCCCAATCCTTATAAGCTTAAGAAGCCATTGCTTCATAAGCAAGGTTTAGAAAAACACTGGGTGGTCCCTAGTCGCCCCGCAGGGGCGGGGGGTTGTCTCGAGTGCCCAGCACCCAAGCGAGCTACCCAGAACCTCAGGTGCCCAGAGGTTTGAAACATGCACATATATGCATATATGTGCTCTCTAAACGCACATATATGCCTATGCGTATTTATACATTTATATCTATTCTAACCACCTTTTTTATGCAAATTTGTGTGTGAATGTTGACACTTTCAAATCCTTAAAACTTTTGCTTAAATAATTAAAAAAGTGAAAAAAAGAAGAAGAAACAAAACAAGTACATGATGTACTAGTCCTTTAGTGTCCATGCAGCATACTCAGTAGTCCATATTTCAAACAATCATGCTTATGGACTCCAAGTGTCCAATGAGACCAAATACCAATACAAAATGATGCTGTAAAAAAAATGGCATGCAAATGAAAAGAAAGAGATCTCTAATTATTCAATATTTTCGATGTTTTATGCTCAATTTTTTGATTGTCTAACAAGCTCAGAATTACCCCAAAGATCTTTGTAAGAACTTCATTTGGACCTTAAAATTTATTGCAATAATATATTTCAAAATTTCGCATTCCCAAAACATAGAAATATCCAACAAAATCCAAAAAAAATCGCATTTCCAAAAAAGTCACATTAAGATATGGTACGGCTCAGTGTTCCAAAAAGCGAACCACCCGACGCCTAGGCGGATCTGGGAGCCTGGGCACATCACCCAAGCCTAGGTGCCCAAAAAAAGCGATGGTCCTTGGGCGCCGGCCTACAAGCCCAGAAAACCGCCAAGGCGGCCGCCTAGGCCCCAGACTTGGGCGAAGCCCAGGTCCAGCGCCCCACCCAGAGGCGGAAATTGCTTTCGGTGGGGGTATTTTTTGTCCATTTTCTTTTATGGGTTTTAGGTCCATTTGAAACCTAAAACTTATTGGAGCCCATTTAAGAGAGAGAAAGCCCCCAAAAAACTAGTTTTTCGTGATTTCTTTGAGATCGAAGGGTTCCTCAAAGTTATGAGAAATTGATCAAAACATCACCCATTGATATTAGACTTAATTTTTGATGTTTTATAAATCTATTGGGGGGTTTTTTAGAAGATTTTGAGTCCTTAGAAGCATCTTTGAGGTGGAAGTTTGAAGATTGAGCAATCAAACTCAAAGTAAGTGATTTTTTTTTTATTGCTTGTATAAATTGCATTATTTTGAGATGTCTTCTTCGAGATCTCATAGGAGTGGCGATCCCGGTTGGGAATATGGCTACAACCTAGATCCTAATGATAAAAATTGTATAAGATGCAATTTTTTTGAGAAGGATACAAAAGGGGCATAAACTGGTTCAAGAAACATCTTGCTAGTATCAGGGGGGATGTTGCCCCATGTAAAAAGATTGCTGATGTTGTTAAAGAAGAAATAACCAATTTTTTTAATATGGTAAAAATGAAAAAAGATGAGAGATTTGCCTCCATAGCAGAGATTAGGTCTGGGGCTTGGGTCAATTATGATGATGATGATGATAGTGATGAGGATGGGATTGGGGAGGAATGTCAAGAGGTAGAAGTCGAACAATCATTTAGTGGAAAGGGAAAGGGAGTCGTAATTTTTTATGGTTTTGGTTCTGGGAGTAAGAAGCCTCGGGTTATGGGCCCTATGGATAGTTTTTAGCCTTGGTCTGACCTTGAGGTTGCAGGAGAGAAAACAAAGAAGCAAACCACCATTGAAAATAGAATGACAAAGGAAGAGTGAGAGAGAGCTACTTATTATCTTGCTACATGATTTTATCAGGCGAGCATTGCTTTCAATACTGCTCGCTTAAGCAACTTCTATGCCGCGGTAGAGACAATTGGCCAATTTGGGCCTGGGATGAAACCCCCAACCCCAGCTTTCAGAGCCACTTTTGAAAAAGGCGGTGAGTGTCACGAAAGAAGCTGTAGAAGTTAAGAAAGATGCATGGGCTCAATATGGGGTATCTATTATGACTGATGCTTGGAGTGATAAGAAGAGAAGAAGTCAGATGAATTTGCTTATGAATTGTCCTTTAGGGACTAGTTTTTTGAGGTCTATTGATGCCTCTGATCATATCCATGATGCTCATTACATATTCCAAGTTTTAGAGAAGGGAATGAAGGAGGTTGGGGAGCATCATGTTGTACAGGTTGTCAAGACAATGTTGCTCCTAATGTTGTTGCACCTAATTTGTTGCGCATAGCTTATCCTAAAATCTTTTAGACAATATGTGCAGCACATTATATAGACCTCATGCTTGAGGCTCTTGCCGGTTTAACCGAGATATCAGGTGCAGTGAAGAAGGCAAAGTCAATTACAAATTTCTTTTATGGCCACCATCCCACCCTCAGCATGATGCGTAGATTTACAAGGAAGAAAGAGATTGTGAAGCCTGGGGTCACAAGATTTGCGACCTGGTACTTATGCCTAGATAACATACATTCGAGGAGAGTGCAGTTAAGGAAAATGTTTACCTCGGATGACTGGAGAGCATGCAAGTGGTCCAAGGATCAAGTTGGGAAAAAGGTGACAGATATTATCCTTTCTAAGGCTTTTTGGCGAGAGGTGAAGGGCCGCTCTTAAGGTATTTTTTCCTCTTGTCAAAGTCCTTCGCATGGTTGATAGTGACAAGCCTTATATGGGCTATATATATGAGGCCATGGAGAAATGCAAGAAAGAGAGCTCAAAATTTTGATGATGATGAGAACTGTTACAACCCTGTTCGAGAGATTATTGATGAGAAGTGAGATACGCAGCTACATCAGCCATTGCATGCAGCTGGTTATTATTTGAACCCAGCTTTGTTTTATGTTGACAAAGATATACACACAAATGATACAATTATGATTGGATTTAATAAGTCTGTAGATGTGCTAGTCCTTGATCCTGATATCCAAGATATTATATGCGCTGATGAGCTGATAAATTACAAGTGCTCATTAAAGTCTTTTGGGAGTCCAATGGCAATGAGGTAAAGGGCCAAAATTGATCCAAGAAGTAATAATATTCTTAAGCTCATCAAGTTCACGTAATCAAGTTTCTTTTATAATTCTATTATTTATTTATGATTTTATTCTATATCTTTGCAGCCAATTGGTGGAGCCAACATGGGTGTAGTTCTCCAAATTTACAAAAGTTGATCATTCAGATCTTAAACCTAACCACTTCCTCATCCGGTTGTCAGCGCAATTGGAGTGCTTTTGAAGGGGTAAGGTCGTAAAGGTAATTTGTATAATTGTATTAATAATACATGAACCATAGACTTTAATTAGTTTCATTTGATTTTGTTAGATTCATACAAAGAGAAGGAACAAGCTTGAATCAAAGAGATTTAATGACCTAGTCTATGTCAAGTGTAATCGATTCTTGAAGGACATGTTTGATAAGAGAGACCCCATTAGATCAAAAAATATGGACAACGCTATGGAGCGGTTAGTTGATGATGATGAGTCGAGGGGTATAAAGGATTGACATGGGACATGGTTATAGATGCTTCAAGGACACCAGTTGACCTTCCTAGGGCCACTAGATCTTCTGCACAGAGAACGAGGGTGGAGGAAGAAAAGGCAGATTCAGAAGAGACAGATGAGGACGACCAATATGTCGACGAGGATGACAATTCAGATGAATATGATACCAATGCAGCTGACCCTAATTTTTCTGATGATGAATGATGAATGTTGAATAATTATTAAACTTTGAACTTTGATTGAACTATGAATGGTAAATTTTAAGTTTTAATTGGATATGGATTATGGACCGACTTATGGTAACTTATGGAGTGTGTGCTAATTTGTACTATACTTTGAATTCTGATGTGCCCCAAATACCTAATTCTTATATTTTATACAACATATAACTGTAGAATCCTTTTTGGATTCAACTGGGCTGCCCAGATTCTAGGCGCAAAATGGCCCCAAACATGCAAAAAAAAAATGTCGTTTTTATGAATGTTCCTAAGCACCCACCTAGCTTGCTAGGGCGAAAGCCTAAGAACTTCCGCTCGGGAAGGCCTGCCCAAGCCTAGGCGAGACAGCCTCCTAGGCACTGGGCAAGCTATTTTTTCAAACAATAACATAAGGAGGTACAATTCACAAAGGAGTGCCCCAAACCCACAAGGATGCGAGCATCCAATACAGGATCACAGGATCATGATTATGACAGGTACATGGAGTGATGTGAACAGAAGTGTAATGAACATAAAGGTGAATTGTCCTTTAAGGACACGAATTCTAAAGTTTATTGATGCATTTGATAATGTACAGGATGCACAACTCCTTTTTACTTTAATTGACAAGTTCAATGAGGTTGGGGAAGAGAATGGTATTCAAGTGGTAATTGATAATGCTACAGAAAATATGGTTATTCCTAATTTATTGGACTAAAAGCGGCCTTGTAACTTTTGAACTCCATGTTTAGCAAAGTGCATAGACCCATGCTTAAGGCTATTAGTGAACTGCCTAGGGTATCAGGTACACTTCCTAAGGCTACAGTCGTGACAATGTTCATATATAGTCACACCATTGCCTTCAGCATGATGCACAAGATCGCTTAGAAGAGCGATATAGCAAGGGCTGGGGTAACAGGATTTGCCACTTCTTTTCTAAGTTTACAAAGAATATTGCAGAAGAGAAAGCAATTGAGTTTGACGTTAACTTTAGAAGAGTTATCTAGATGTAAGTGGCCTAGATGTGCTAAAGGGGAAAGGGCATGTGACAGTGTGTTTAAGAGTTTGTCAAGTGGGTAGTCTACTAGGTTAAAGTCTTTCTACCCTTAGTGAATTTTAAAAATAGGTTAATGGTGACGTGAAGCCCATTATGGGCTCTAAATATGATGCACTAGATGGAGGTAGCAAAGGCTTTGGTCAATGATGAGAGTACGTATTGCTCAATATGGGAGATAATAGATTACAAAATGGGATAGGCAGCTTCATCAGCCCAGAAATTGTGTCGGCCATATGTCTTGATAGCCATACAGCACCCAACTTCGAAGGGCAAGAGTGGCATATTTAGCCAACCGACCCTTTTTCTTAGGCAGCTTCATCAGTCATTACCTGAAATTGTACTATTTGAGGTTTTGAACCTGAAGTTCTTCTGCGCAAACTTAGGTATTGAGAAAAAGGATGCAATTATGGAAGGCTTTGCCGTTAATGAATGTCTTGAGAGGCTAGATCTACACAATGATATCCAAGATAAGATATATGCTAACGAGTTACTTTTATATAAGTGTACTTTGAAATCATTTGTGAAGGAAATGGTGGTGAGAACAAGGACTAAATCAAATGTAGGTAATTTCCTTAGTATTTATTAATTTTGCATAGTTTCATATGAATTTAGATATTAAATTTGGAGTTCCTTTGATATGGTAAAAATTTAAGACTATCATAGAATTAGTGATTCATATTATTAGGGTATTATCTTAGTTTTATAAGTCTGAATTGTGGCTCATATATTTTACTACAGCTCCACACAAAAGCAAGAACCAGCTTGAGAAAAAGAGGCTCAATAATTTAGTCTTTGTCAAGCATAATCTGATGCTATAGATGAGCATTTTTAAGATCCCAAAGAGAGATCCCATTTCATCCAAAGACTTGGATGATGCCAAAAGAGTGGTTGGTTGAAGATCCTTCGTGAGGGTTGATCTGGATATGGTCGAGGAAGTTTAGGACCAGCTTCCACCCATAGGAGGGCTAATGACCACCACTACTAGTACACAAAGGAGGAGGAAAGAGAGGTGAGGAAGAGAAGGCCGATTCATAAGAAACTGAGGAGGACCATTATGTTGAAGAAGATGACGATTCTAATGATGGTTTGGAATCGGATGGAGGAGACAGGAATGAAGCCAATGATTATGAAGAAATTGATGATAATGATTGAAATATAAATCCTACTAATTTTCTTTTCATCTTTTGTCCATTTTTATGACATCCTAGTCATCATTAAATTGTGGGTTTGAACTCAGTTTTCTTTTCATATGTGGCCGGTCTTCCAACATTGAAGCAAGTCGAAGCCGACATATCCCTTGGAGCACGACACTTGCCTCACCATCTCATGGAATTCTAGCCCTTTGCATCCTCAACCTTCATTTCCTCTTTCATTTTGGGATTCTAGCCTCAGAGCCAAACTGGCAAGGCGATTCTTGCACCAAGTTCTCTCCTTTACAGAACCATGGCCCCCAAGTCTAGTACAACCATATCCAAACTTAAACGATTCAGATGGATCCATCACTTCACAAAAACAAGAGATCATCAATGAAATTAACTTTTTTTGTTTTTCGAGGAATTGCCCGGCACCATTCAGCCAATTTCCTTCACACCTCCCACACCTAGTGACACCAAAATAATTAAATAGAAAATTGTAATTAGGGAGGTAAGTCAGCAATGAGGAGATTGCCTCTACCCTCATGAACCTCAGCACAAATAAATCTCCCCACTCAAATAGTTCCCAACCCAATTTTTCCACAAACCGTGGCATATAATGAGTGATGAAATATGGCTAACCATCAATCCATTATAGCTCTCTCCATCTTAACTCCATCATGAGATCTCTTAGATCAACATTTATTACCTTCATTCTAAAGAAAATAGGTGCAATTTCTGTGATTCCTTTTAAACCGATAGACCTTTGTAATCTGCATTAGAAGATTTTCAAAATCATTGCTAATTAGTTATATCAGCGCAAAAGCTAGATTGATCATCAATCAATACAAGATGCCTTTGCCAAAACAGAGGCATATTCAAGCAAGCTATTGTTGGCCATGAAATTGTTCACAGCCTGTGCAATGAACAACTAGAGAATGCGTTTTGTTTTAAGATAGATCTTCAAAAGGACTTAGTTAATTGAAAATCCTTCAATTAACTAAACTGATGTCTTTCTTTGGAGAAACCTTTAACAATTGCATACGAATGTGTTTCACCTCCCCTGGATTTTCTGTTATCATCAATGACTCATTTGGAGCTTCCAAAGGCAAGAATGGAACAGGACAAGACAACACACTCTTTCCCTACTTATTTCTCATCGCTCTGGAGTGCTTTAGAAACCTCCTTACTAAAGAAACTAAGGATCTGTTTGGGCACCAGGAGATGCCTCTCCAAGATGATTAGCGATCTCAGACGTTTGGCTCACAAAAATGCAGCAGAGATACATCTCGCTGAGAGAAGCGTCTCCTTATTTTGGGGCCAAAAATGAGACCACACCTCCTCAAAAAAAGGTGGAATATGAATCCCCAAAAGAGCCGCTTGCCAAGCTCTCTCTCTCTCTCACCTCTATTAATATTTTGTGTTTTTAATTTAGGGCATTTCTCTTTTATTGTTGATTTTTCTAGTTTAGGATTTTTTTTGGGAGGGGGGGCGGGTGCCGGGGCCAGGGGTGGGGTTGGTTTAGCTGGTTTGCAATTGGTTTAGGGTTTTATTTCTAATTTGATTTTGGGTTTTCATAACTGATTTTCGCCCCTTCTCTTTTGCTCAGTTTGCTGATTTCTAGCAGTAACTCTATATTACTTGGGATAACATGTTCCCTTACACTGGTTAGCCAAGTAGTTAGGGTGCTTTGATGGAAGAGGCAAGTAATTATTTTCATAGATCATGAGTGTAGGTCTATCCTCCTCCTGGTGGTTAGTCTAGAAGTGTTACATTGAATACCTACAGTTTCCCCCTTTTCCGGGCACCCAGAAAGCACATTGATCATGTGATCCAAGACTTTGGGTGGTTAACACAACAGAATGGTTGGTCTTTAGAGCATCCTCCTCAGTTGTGGATCTGAGGAACTTAGTAATGGAGACAAAATCCCAGCCAACAGGTTTGATCCCATTTTAGAGTCAGACTGTGTTGTACTCTGATGAGTCCATTTGGGCCAAAAAATATTTCGTTACATGATTAAGCACTAAGCTTATTTTCTCTTTGCAATTCATTTTTGCATTTATTTTTTTGTCAGTAAGCATTATTCTTTCTTCATGTTTTTATCTGTTATCTACAAAAATTATTTTATTTATCAAAATAAAAATAAATAAAGGTCTCATTATTCTGAGATCTGGTTTCCTGTTCCAAACCTTATATCGAGAGCTTTCAGATTGGGACAGATGCCTGGGACCCTCTCCAAGCCAACATTGCTGACAGCAGACCCCGAAATATCCAATAGCTCCCATGAGGTGTCTGCTAGGGCAATGAGGCTGTAATCATCTAGTAACTTCCTTCTCCTTGAGATGCTCAATATTGCCATCTGCAGTTCATGAGACATCAAACAAGATGAGGTTGTGATTTTTAAGCCACAAATAAATTTAGAAGACCAGAAGCACATTCCAGATGTTTACTTGTTTACAAGAAACACAAATATATCATTTTATAAACCAGAATCATAGCGAGTTGCAAGATAGAAAGAGACTCCAGCAAACAATAAAAACACAGTTACATGACTCATCAAACGAACAAAACGCAAGGTTATGACTCCAAACACAAGCCCATACTCATCAAAGGAACAAAACACAGTTACAAGACAATCAGAAGTGCTTCTCGAAAATAAAGTAATCATATATGCCATAATTGCACTGCAGTGACCAACAAAACTCCCATAAAGTAACTATTCAAACAGTTAAAACACAGTTACAAGTCTCATTAAAGGAGCAAATACAAGGCAATAACTCCTACTGCAAGGTATTCATCGAAGGAATAAACCACAGTTGCAAGACAATCAGAAGTGTTTCTCGAAAATAAAGGAACCATATATACGCAATGATTGCACTGCAGGGACAAACAAAACCCCACAAATATACGCAATGATTGCACGGCAGGGACAAACAAAACCCCACAAAGCAAGAACCTCATGAAGCATACATAACCTAGATCTTCAACAGATATAGAAAATCATTGGGAAGAATATTCTATTTTTCCCTCTTTTCTTTCTTTTTCTTATTTCTGTTGGGTGGGTGTAAACTTGTATGTATGAGGGATAAACTTCAACTGTCCATTTCTATTTTTTTGGAGAGTAACATCATCTCTCCATTTCTTTCACAGAATCTTGAGTACGTTGTCACGTTACTTGTTCCTCATATGTTGGTTTAAGGGCAATCTGACACACGAAAACATGGTGTTTCTGCTCAAACTAAATTCCCACTCATGTGCCAACCTTACTATAAAAGTTTGAGGGCCTCTACATGTAATATATTTATTAAAGAAAGCGCGACTTCTTTTTCACAAAAAGTCCAAATTAGTCATGACCAAAAGATAAATGCCTTGTAGTGATAGTCCACTACCCACAAGTGAGATGAAATTAGGGCTACTGCTCAACTGTCTGTTTGCCGTAGGCATCTTTAACTTCCTGGTGGAGCAGTGTGGCCAGCTTTAAGTTTTCATAAAATGACTGGCAAATAATCAAGGCACATGTTGGCTTCTTTTCTGGCTTCTCAATAGAAACTTACACTCTTTCATCAGCATTAAAGGTATTACCTTGTTGATCTCCCTGAAAAAGTACTACATATTGGCTTTGCCATCATGCTTCATTTTGTTTTCATATTGCCCAGATCGACACAGAAAAAATAAGAGAATAATTGGCAACATACACCATACCTGGCTTTTGTATTTCTACCACATAAAAAAGTGACTAGGCACAACGAGTCACAAATATGGTGCTTTCATTCACACAAGCAAATTTATACAGCTGGGTGCTTCCCAACCTGCAAATTGGCTCGTGAACAAAACCCCTATGAGGCTATAAAGCTCTAGTTGAAAAATATAAAATATTAAATCTACACTTATCAACAAGTATTTGATGGTGGAAGGGGAATGAAGGGAAGAAAGAAACAGAGGTGTGTGTGAGAGAGAGAGAGAGGAGAATGACATGACCCATTTTTTTGGAATCCACCATATGTTTATATTATTAAAGATTACACACAGTATCTTGGTGTGACTTTATAAATCACACATAACCCTATTGAATCAATTATTCCATTTATGTCCCTAACTTACAATTGTACATTGAATACATGACATATAGAATCAATTATTCTATTTAAGTCGCTACCTTACTGCTGTACTTTCGACACTTCCCCTCAATATGGAGCACAGACATCAATTATGCCCAGCTTGAGAACACTATTTTGCAGTCTGTCACAGACAACTATTTTGTTGAAGATATCTTCCAAATGATCTCTTGATTTTTAACATGAGTACAAATAATTCTGGCTGCAAGTTTTTCCCTTGTGAAAAAATAATATACCTCAATATGCTTTGATCTATCATGAAAAACAAGGTTCTTAACAATGTGAATAACTGCTTCATTGTCAAAATAAAGGGTCACAGGTAACTGAACTTTAACTCCCGGATCAGCCAAGATAGTTTCCACCCACATGACTTCACATGTTCCATGTGCTATAGCTCTATATTCAACTTCAACACTTGGTTTGGCCACATTTTTACTCTTCCATGAAACCAAAATTCCTATCAACAAGGTACAATAGCCTCTAATTGGCCTTTTATCAATCTGTGAACCAGCCCAATCTGCCTCAGTGTAGATTGCAACACCCATATGACCATGAGTAATAAACAACAACCCTCTACTAGTAGATGACTTTAGATACTTTAGGATATAGTTGACATCTAAATAAGGTTTTTGAGGGGCATGCATGAATACTAACTACATAAACCGCATAAGATATATCTGGCTGCATAATTGTGAGACATGTAACGCCCAGTAACCTTTGCTATTGACAAGAATCCTTCAGTAACTCTCCCATCTGTTCATGAAGTCTATGATTGGTTCGCATAGGTGTATCCATTGATTTGGCACCCAACATTCCAGTTTGTTGTAACAGATTTAGCACATACTTCCTCCGGGAAATAGTTATTCCCTTCGTTGATCTTAACATTTCAATATCCAGAAAATATCTCAGTGGACCCGAATCTTTTATTTCAAACACTTAGGTAACATTTAAGTTTTTTGATGAGTGCCAAGCTATCCCGTCACTAAAATATTATTTACAATATGAGTGTTATAATCCCAACATTATTCTCCTCACAAATAGTGTATGATCAACTTGACTCCTTCTAAATACAATTTTTACTAAGGCTTAATTGTATTTGTCAAAACCAAGCTCTCAATGATAGTTTAAGTCCACATATTGCCTTTTTCAATCTGCACATCCTTCCTATCTCCAATTGAAGTTGAAAACCTAAAGGCATGGGCATACACTCTTCCTCATGAAGATCCCTACATAAAAAGGCATTTTTGACATCTAGCTGATGCAAGGACCAAGACTTTTTTGCAGCCAATAAGTGCATGATTCTAAACAGTATTTAACTTTGCCACAGGGGTAAAAAGCTCTCTGTAATCTATACCATGAGTAAAACCTTTTGCAACCAACCTAGCATTGTATCCGTCAATCATGTCATCCGCCTCGTATTTCACTGTAAACACCCATTTGCATCCTAACACCTTTCCTTTATGAAGCTTACGGATCTCCCAAGTATTGCTCTTTTCAAGAACTTGCCGTACCTCCCACATTACAGCCTTCAATTGAGGTTGTGATAGAGCCTTTGTTACATGGGATGGAATGCTAACGGTAGGCAAATGATGATAGAAAGCATGATAGGAAGGTGACACATCATTATATGTGATGATGCACAAAGTGCATCAAGTGGACAGGGTGGCATGTATCTTCCATGGGAGCAGCAGATTCCTCCTAACTCTTGTGTATAATTTGAGGGATGTAAACCCTAGGAGGGCTACTACGAAGAACAAGAAGGGCAAGAATTGCTTAGGATGATTTTCAAATTATTTTAATGGCTTCTATTTTCTGGACCAGTTGGGGATTTTCATTTTATTTGCAGGGTCATTTATTTTAAAAGTCACTTAAGTTTAGGACTTTTGGGTTATTTCATTTATTCTATGGACATTTAATGTCTGATCATTAAGTAATAATATTTAAGAGGTGTGTGGGGCTATGGACAGCCATTCACGTGACTTTTCAGAATGAAAAAGACAGAAAGCTTGGGCTTTTGGGAGCTCTAATTGTGCTTTAATAAGAAACCCTAGGCTCCTATTTTAATGCTTGTGCTTGGCCTGAAATTTGCTGATATTGTTGTTCTCTAAAAAGTTTCCCACATCAATTTCGTGTGGGAGCCCAAGTTTCTTCAACAACAAGACCAGAGAACTATAACCAAGTCTAGGGTGTTTTGTTGATTTTGGGCCATGTTTTGCTAATTTCATCCAAAAGTTTACTGATCTCAACCCAAGGTTTGCCAAATTTTGCCTATAACTTGTTGATTTCTGCTAGATAATATTGATTATCTAGGCTTGTGATTACGGTGAACCCATAGCCGCGAGAAGGCACTAAGGAAAGGAAGCTCTCCTAGATATTGCCCATGACCCCAGAGAAGAGGCGATTGAAGACCTCAAAAGGCAAGTCCAGCAGCTTACACAGAAGTGTGCGGACATCACTCACGGGCAAGATGGGATTTATTTGCCCACGAAGAAGCCAAATTTAATCTCTTTCACCATCCCGCTCCTGGCGTGAAGTCAAGTGATACAGACAGCAATGGAAGGCCTAGACACCAGGGAGGCACCAATCTACGGTTTTCGACATGAAGGTTGATCTTCCTGATTTTGACAGTAATCCTCAACCCAAGGGGTTTATAGATTGGTTAAATACTGTAAGAAGGGTTCTTGATTACAAGGAAGTTCTCAAAAATAAAAAAGTAAAAATTGTTACTATAAAATTGAAGAAGGGTGCCTTGGCATGGTAGGAAAAAACTTAGGTCTAGAAGGGAAAGAATGGCAAAGCCAAAAATTAATACCAAGGAGATGATGAAAAAGAAATTAAAGGAAAAATACCTACATGAAAATCATCTACAATCCCTTTATCATAAGATGAATAACCTTCGTCAAGGAGAAAAGAGTATAGAAGAGTACAACAATGAATTTCATCGGTTGATGGCTCGATGTGACGTGGTTGAAAAAGAGGAACAGTCCCTAGCTCATTAAGTAGGAGGGGCAAAGAACACCTATACAAGATGTGGTGGTCATAAAATGTTACTGGACTTTAGATGAAGCTTACAACCTTGCAGCTAAAGTGGGCTGCAGCCTAGGCAGTACAACTGCCAGCATAAGCGAATGTAGAGAAAAGAGTGGGAATTTGGTAGCTCGACAGACCTCACAGCCTGTTAGTTCATCCAAACATTAGGATATTGCAAGTGTTGGGGGCAGTTCTAGTAGCCTAAATAGCCCAAAAACCTACATTATTTAAGTGCTTTTAAGTATTTGGGAATCAGCCACGTCTCCTCTCAAGGCCCAAACAGAACATTTGTAAACCTTGCTGAGGAATTTCTTGAAGAGGACACCAAGCAATTAATTGCGAGAGACCTAGTTTATGATGAGCCACTAGAGAAAGAAGAGCTCGAAGTGACATTTAGAGATCATGGGGAAGCTTTGGTGATCCAGGGTAGTATGATTCTACCCCAAGAAGTAGAGGAGGCAAATTGGTTGCGCACTAATATCTTCACACATGATGCACCACCTATGGGAAGGTTTGTAATCATGATTGGCAGGGGGCATTGTGAAAAAAATATGTCTTAGGAGATGGTGAAAGTTGAAATTGAAGATGGAAAACCACCCAAAGCCATACAAGATGACTTGGTTCAGGATGTGGATGGATTGGAGGAGTCCAAGATGTTTTATGCAGTGGTCTAAGTAGAAGGGTTGCAGCCATTTATGAGAGATTTTTGTGATGTCATCCCCAATGAGCTTCCTTAGGGATTACAACCTATGAGGGACATCCAATATCACATAGACCTTGAACAAGGTCTAGCCTACTGAACAAGGCTGCATACAGAATGAGATTAAAGGAGCATGAAAAATTGTAGAGACAAGTCAAAAAGCTTCAATAGAAGGGGTTCAATCGAGAGAGCATGAGTCCATGCACTATCCCAGCCTCATTGACACCTCAAGAGGATGGGACTTGGCACATGCATGTGGACAGTAAGTCTATTAACAAGATAACACTCAAGTACCGCCTCAATTCCGCATCTCAAAAATATCTCGGATATGCTAGCTGGTGTTACTATGCTTTCGAATGAAGATTTGAGAAGTGGATACCATCAGAACCGTACTTGTCCAGGAGATGCATGGAAGACAGTGTTCAAAACATGAGAGAGCCTTTACAAGTGGTTGGTGATGCCACTTGGCCTCTCCAACGCTTCTAGTATTTTTACGACAGTGCTTAAAGGTCTTCAAACCTCTAATCGGTAAATTTGCGGTGGTCTACTTTGATGATATTCTAGTATACAGCATAAGTGAGCAAGGGCATACGGAGCACTTGCGATTGCCATTTGACTTGTTACGGGAAAAGCAGATGTAGGCGAATCTTAAAAAGTGCGAGTTAATGACAAACAACTTAATATTTCTTGGTTATGTTGTCTCGGTTAAGGGCATTAAAGTTGAACAGAAAAAGGTAGCAGCCATCAAGGATTAGCCTACTACAGTGCTTGATGTTCGCAGTTTTCATGGATTGGCTACTTTATACAAGAGGTTCGTCAGGGGCATCAGTTCAATCATAGAAATTATCACAGATTGCTTAAGAAGGGGGTGTTTGCATCAAATGATAAGGCCAAGAAGAGTTTTCAGTTGGTGCAATGTTAAGTTCAAAGGGGAGTCCTATTGCCTTCTTCAATGACACCCAGCACCGATATTCCACATATGATGTGGAGTTTTATGCTATTATTCAAGCCTCAAGACATTGGTACCAATATGTGATCCAAAGGGAGATGGTGAAAGTTGAAATTGAAGATGGAAAACCACCCAAAGCCATACAAGATGGCTTGGTTCAGGATGTGGATGGATTGGAGGAGTCCAAGATGTTTTATGCAGTGGTCTAAGTAGAAGGGTTGCAGCCATTTATGAGAGATTTTTGTGATGTCATCCCCAATGAGCTTCCTTAGGGATTACAACCTATGAGGGACATCCAATATCACATAGACCTTGAACAAGGTCTAGCCTACTGAACAAGGCTGCATACAGAATGAGATTAAAGGAGCATGAAAAATTGTAGAGACAAGTCAAAAAGCTTCAATAGAAGGGGTTCATTCGAGAGAGCATGAGTCCATGCACTATCCCAACCTCATTGACACCTCAAGAGGACGGGACTTGGCACATGCATGTGGACAGTAAGTCTATTAACAAGATAACACTCAAGTACCGCCTCAATTCCGCAACTCAAAAGTATCTCGGATATGCTAGCTGGTGTTACTATGCTTTCGAATGAAGATTTGAGAAGTGGATACCATCAGAACCGTACTTGTCCAGGAGATGCATGGAAGACAGTGTTCAAAACATGAGAGAGCCTTTACAAGTGGTTGGTGATGCCACTTGGCCTCTCCAACGCTTCTAGTATTTTTATGACGGTGATTAAAGGTCTTCAAACCTCTAATCGGTAAATTTGCGGTGGTCTACTTTGATGATATTCTAGTATACAGCATAAGTGAGCAAGTGCATACGGAGCACTTGCGATTGCCATTTGACTTGTTACTGGACAAGCAGATGTAGGCGAATCTTAAAAAGTGCGAGTTAATGACAAACAACTTAATATTTCTTGGTTATGTTGTCTCGGTTAAGGTCATTAAAGTTCAACAGAAAAAGGTAGCAGCCATCAAGGATTAGCCTACTACAGTGCTTGATGTTCGCAGTTTTCATGGATTGGCTACTTTATACAAGAGGTTCGTCAGGGGCTTCAGTTCAATCATAGAAATTATCACAGATTGCTTAAGAAGGGGGTGTTTGCATCAAATGATAAGGCCAAGAAGAGTTTTCAGTTGGTGCAATGTTAAGTTCAAAGGGGAGTCCTATTGCCTTCTTCAATGACACCCAGCACCGATATTCCACATATGATGTGGAGTTTTATGCTATTATTCAAGCCTCAAGACATTGGTACCAATATGTGATCCAAAGGGAGCTTCTTTTGTTCTTAGATCATGAAGCGCTGAAATATATTAGTGGGCAACATAAACTAAATCAATAACATGCTCCGTGGGTAGCCTATTTGCAGGAGTTTACTTTCGTCATTCAGCATAAGGCAGGGAATCAAAACAGAGTGGCAGACACCTTGAGTAGAAAATCGGCCTAGTCGGCTACCATGCCGGATGCTATTACTGTGTTAACTTCAAGGAGATATTCGTTTGGTGCCATGATAGAGTTAGTGGGGATTTTCTTATTCTAAGACAAATCTCTCTTTAAAGGATTATAGTTGCAAGTTCCCCTAGAGAGACCCTTGCAATAGAACTTCATGAAGGAGGTATTGGCGGACATTTTAGTTAAGATGAAGCCATAGCATTGGAGTCAAGTATTAGTTGCCAAAATTGAAGAGGGATATTATGCAGTTTGTCAAGAAAATGTCGTACGTATCAGCTCATTTAGGGGCAACAATAAAATATATCACTCTCACACAAAGGGCAGCGGGCTAGGGCTTTATTCTCCACTTCCGATTCCCAATGCATCTTAGGAAAATGTTGGCATGGATTTCATGCTAGGACTTCCACGGTTCTCAACAAGGTATGGATTCTATATTTGTGACTCATTTTATGGCTTGCAAGAAGACCTTGGATGCCATGCATGTTGCAAATTTATACTTCAGAAAGATAGTGCGTTTGCATAATGTTCTGAAAATGATAACTTCATATGAGGATACTAAGTTTCCCAGCCATTTTGGGGGAATTTTGTAGAAGAAATTGGATACTCGATTGTCGTTCAGTAGTGCCTATCATGCACAGACAAATGGGCAGACTGAACTGGCAAATCTTGGAAATCTTCTCCGAAGTATTGTGAGGAAAAAGAAGAAATAGTGGGATCTAGCATTGCCTCAAGCCAAGTTTGCCCATAACAGTGCTCATAGCAAGTCAACTGGTAAGATTTCGCTCGAGGTGGTATATAGGAAGAACTGAATCCATTAGCTTGACTTTGTTCCTATCTAGACTAATGGAAGGGACATGCTACTGCTTCTTCTTTTTTATAATGAAGGGTCATGCTACTGTTGACGAGTTGGTTGAGCAGATGAAAGGTATCCCACAGGCAAATACAACAAGTTGAATTACCACACGATAGGGTTGTTTACGGTTTGAAGATGGGCAGCAACACATACAAGGTCGTTTTGCCTTCAATATGGAGACTTCGGATATCTTCAACATTACTGATTTGTCTGAGTATCTTGGGCTAGGGATAGATGAAGATGAAGGTTCCAAGTCGAGGGTGAGTTCTCCTCAACCCAAAGGAGAATGATGATGCACAAAGCACATCAAGTGGACAGGTCAAGTATCTTCTATGGGAGCAGCAGATTCCTCTCAACTCTTGTGCAGTGTTTTAAAATGCAGGATGCAGACCCCATGCTGTCAACAGCCAATGGGGTCACATGACTTGATCTGGTCAATCAAAAAAAACAAATGCAATTTTTTCCAGCTTAAACTCTTTCCATCACACATATAATAGACCCTGAACAACAAAAATATGATCTATTATTTTACACAATGAAAGATTTATAGAGACAAGAAGGATTTTTAAATTATTAAATATAGATTCTAGGGAAATACATAGAATTATCATCATTTGTATCATTTCTCTCCTATTTTCATGCACCAAAGAAAAGTAAAAAGAAAGCACAGGCATAAATTATTTACAAAAGAAAATGATTGGACATATCACTTATCAAGGAATGATGACCTCACACAATAGAATCCTCTTAAAATGGGAAGAATGAATGCTAAAGACGTGCAACTTGAAAATCTAAGCTTGGATATTCAAATGGCTTCGATAATCAAGTACTCACCTTGATGTCTGGTGGAAAGATCGAAGAAACCTCACATAGATCAACAATGATATCCTCCAAATGTTTGCCAAGAACTCCAAGACATAAGGCAACTAGACTTCTAGGTCTCCTGCTTCCAGTATGTAACCCTGCAATGAATAATGTAGAGACTACATATTAAGATGTTATTAATAACTTATCCAGTTTTAGCCTCAGTCCATACTGATCCCTCAAAAGAAAAATGAAAAACACTTATAGAAGTAAAAGAAACTTATTCTATAGTAACTACAAGAAACACAAAGTTTTAGAGAATAATGGGCATTCATTCAAAAGAGAAATAAATGCAAATTGAAGGAATAATAAACATCCTAGAAAGGGCAAGGAAAGTGCAAAGCAAGAGAAGTTTATGTCTGTGTTGTACTCAAGACTTTGAAATTTCTGACCTAAGCATAACGAAAAAAAACTAACATGAGAAATCTGATGCATCAAACACTGAGAAGCATAGATTGTGTTAGAGAAGCACTAGAATAACGAGACATATCATCGTGACAAAACTTCATTTTGTCAATATTCTGACTATAGAAACCTAGCCATACATGCACCAATCAAAACGAATATCTAGTATGACATGGCTAACGCATATCAAATTCCAAATTAGCCACTCTCAAGAGCTGAATAGACTCAGGAATTTTAGGATTACATCTATCATATGCTAAATAATTTACATGACCTAAAACTGCTACTATATGGAAGCACCCCCATCAGCATCAATGAGACCAAACTATGAAAATGACAAAATGATTCAATTGGATTTTTTTATCTATAACAAAATTCCAAAATGGAAAACAAATGCAAGCGTTGTTCATAAAGGTAAAAGGGTCACCGCCCATCTTGAACCACTAGGAATTTCTTTTTGTCTCCACGATTGGCTAGTGACATTAAGACAATCCTTTTCAATAATGGAAGCCTAACTGAAATGTTTAAACATTAAACCTCTGAGCAGCACTTTGCTTCTGCAAACCCAATCACAAATGCACAAAGGCCTTGGGAAAAACTTACAGATTTTCCCCCTCTCCATCCTGAATAAGACCACCAAATAGAAGACAGAATGCACTACCAGTAAAGAGCAAATTATGCCTAGGAAAGTGAAATGCCATGCTAGCAACACCCAGGACAGAAAGGAATTTTCTCCTTTTCTGTGCTTTTTTTCCTTTGTTTTTTTTATGTGTTTGTGTTTAGGGGAGAGGGGTTTGTTTTTCTTGTGGCAATAGCCGACTTTGGAAAAGGCCCTCTAAAGGCACAGCGGTGACCTATTGCCACTCGGAAATACTAAGAAAGGACCATACCTGTGAGGCAAACTGGAAACGTAGTAGAAGGTGGTTGACCGTTTCTCCATGTATGCACATGATATAGAAGTTTGAAAGCAGGATGCCTCTATTTTTATTGCGTCAAACGGTCAAAGGATTGTTGGATTTAGCAAGCCAATTTAATGCATGCAACTTTGACAAGGCAGGGATGGACCAGACTCTTCGAACAATTAATGGTTCACGAGCCAGTGCTGTGAAGTGAGGACTCTTTAAGAGGAGGATACAGAGAAGGCACCTGCTGAGGTGGGGCACCAAATAATCTCAGCCGCCTCTAAAGGGGATGAAGTGGCTTCTTAGAGCCTCCAAATTCACCTCTTCATCATCCCAATTATGACAAAAGAGAGGAGCTCAAACTTGTTGTGCCCCCTCCCATGCCCGCAAAGCGCCCCCCAGCACCCTACAAAAACTGCTCCACACCATGTGCAACACGGGTTACATAGAAAGTGGACCTCCAAGTCTGTTGGTTAAGCTACAAGCTCTCAAAAATCTGGTTTCTTCACCTGACTTGGCAATGAAATGAACATGGTATGAGTAGAGGAATGGCGAAGAAAATTGATACCCTTCCATGAGCCTGATGTCCGAGACGTAGATGGTCTTCTAGGAAACCTTCATGAAGGTTCCGTTGCATAACTATGGTTGGATGATGGATAAGCCAAATGTGGTCAAGGTGCACTGTGAACCACCACCATTTCCCTAGCTTGATACACTCTTTACCTCCTGATCCCCTGACCAAATGGCTCCTTGAGTTAGCAAGCCTTTTACCAGTTCAGCAAATGGAATTCATGTAGGTCTCTAGGCGTGCTCCAGAGGAACTAACACATCAGTCATTCATGTTTTTTTAGTCATTCATGTTTTTCTTATTATGCTCATAGGCTTATGAATCAAGGACATGTAGAAAATGGGAATGCTTTAAAGGGTGGCTTTAATGTGCGTAAGACAACCTTCCAGGAATAAGAATAAGCTTTTACATGATGCCGACCTTCTTTGGGACCTTCCTATAATCAATGCCATTGAGCTTTATTGGGTTTACCTACACATTAGTGAAGACCAATATTTTTGTTCCAAAAGATTGTCCTATATCCTTTATTTCATTCGTTTCGCCCACTCTCCAAGCCTCCACTTTGAAACCTATTCCTATCAAATGAATCTTGCACACATTTGTTCGAGCCTATTGTTACACCATATAGCACCTGGTAGGCCACACATGGCAAACCTGTAGCAAAATGCCAGTTTGAAACCAGAGGACGGGTATCCAGGCCACATTGTACCCAAAATCCTTGAGAAGTATGGTAGATGATGTTTCCCAGTCTAAGGCAGCCCATAGATTGCAAACAAACTAATGGTAGTCCAGTCTGATAGCAATATGATAGTATGCATCGGAAAAAGCCGGACATACCAAAGATGGTAGAGGGGGCCCGAAACAGAAACGTATTGGGCCTAAATTCAAGGGATCATTTTGGATGATGGAAGGCCCAACAAATAAAAGCCATGAGTTATGAAGTCAGTTATGACCCAGATCTATTATCAGATCGTCAGTAATAGAGCATGACAAAAGCATGACTCAAATCTAATCCAAGATACCCCTAAGATATCCCCTAAAAATCAGCTCAAAAGGATGCTCGGTGATGAGAAATAGGGAGAACTATTCTCAGACTATAGTACATCGCCTATCAAGCACACAAAAGATAGCAAAGTTACAAAAGAACAACCAGAAATTGGAACCTGACGGGCCCGAGACTTTCGAAAATAGTAGCACGAGGCAAAAAACCCATAACTTTAAAATTTAACATCAATCTGACGCCATTTGACCACATTTACTAAAGGTAATGTGTCATAGCAAACTATTGAAAAGTTAATTTCATGCAACTATTGTTTTTAGGTAGGAAATACAGCAAAATGGCCCATTTCGATGGTTTTCTAACTGTTGTAAACAGTCCAAACAATGCAAATAGCTTCCAACCAATGTCCCCACCAGGATTTTATATAGATGCCTTGAACCATGGATGGATTATTTAAAGTATGGGCCTTACATGGCTGAATTATCACCTTTTTGTCCCGTTATGATGCAAAAAGGGCAATTTTCTTGACATAAAAATGCCCAAAATATCTATATTTGTCCTTGGAAAACTTGGTTTAACCCATACCCATACAGGCACTTACTATCAAACAAATGATTGGACACCACCAAATTGTAGAGAGTCACGTAACAATTGTTTTGCAACAAATTTGAATAAAAGACTTCAAGATTTAAAGGGATTTTGAGTCTTTTATGGATGAACATCAAACTATCAGCAACGTGCCACTTTCGATACATGTCTTCTTCTTTATTCTGTTGCCCTAGAATTGTAGAGCTCGATCCTGCAATGATTTGCAGCAAGAGTCACCCAAAACTCCTAAAACCCGATGAGTTATTGGTCATTGAAGGTGTCCAAGCCAAAAGCTAGACATAGATAGGCCCCAAAATCACCTCCCATCTCTGGGTTGATCGTGGCTTGATATTTATGAAAAGAACAGTTGTGGAATCCCGATTCATTTCATCGAAAATCTCCTCCCAGATGGTGAGAAATCACCGAAAAACCGAGCATAGATCATGAAACTTGAAGATTGCATGATGCTAAAAATCTCAATTTCTTTCTAAAAATAAACCACATTCCAGCAAGAAAATGCCCACAAAATACATTGCATTGGAAAGCGCTCGACGTGTAGAACATATTTGAAGCCTCGACACTATCTCCATGGGGTTTGAGAAAGAAACCTCCACAGAGAGAGAACCTTAACCCAAACCCATTAACCACAATTCCCAACAAACCCTAACCTTAGATAGAAAACATCAAAATACCAAAACCACCCTTAGGCCATTAAATAGAGGAAACCAACCCACTTCCCTAAAGCCGTTGGAGAGATAGGGACTAGGGTACAACTCCCACTGAGAACATATAACTCGAAGGCTATTAGACATTTGGCCCAATATTGCTCTCCTTTTAAGAGACATTTTTGTACTTCTTCACCTCTATTGAACACATTGGTTATGATTGAGAAGGAAAAATGACACTTGGTCACCTTGACTCAAGCCCCTAACAGATGGGATACATTCATGGGGACATCCATTTATGAGGAATGAGAAATGAACACTTGATATGGAACTAGTCATCCATGTTCCCCAGTCATAATCAAACAACATATTTGTCATAACTAGGTCCCACATATCCCAGTTAACATGGTCGTCTGCCTTTTCAAGGCCCAATTAATAGATCAATGTAGGCGGCTTCCAGACTTATGCCTTTTATCAGTTCACTTGTTAGCAAAGATGGCTGCATCCAAGATTTGCATACCTTGTCCAAAAGTACCTCGGGGTGGAGAAAAAACCTCGTTAAGCAGGCGAAGCCCAGATGCAACAACCTTGGCTAAGACTTTTGTAGGAATCATTCAATAAGCTTATAGTCTGAAGTTTATAAGCAACTTCAAGCTGGGGGTTTAGGGCCTTTGTAAATGATAACTCTTTGGTGTAATTTGGCAAACATCTCCATCACATCAGGATGAAGAGGGGTAAAGATCCCCATCACATCAGGCCCCAAAGACTCCCAAAAGTGGCAATTGGGAATACGTTAAGCCAGGGCTTTGTCTTGGCCAAGCTTTGTGATAGCTTTAAGTACTTCAAACTCCAAAAATGGCCACTCTAGCCATGCTTCATCACTGTTAGTGATTCTTCGGAACTGGAGATTGCGCAAGGTTCTAGTGTGAACGCTTTGGAAAGCGGCCTCCCAATCCAGGATGAACATAAGTGGATCGAGCTTCATTAAGGTGTGGTTGACGAGGTAATTTGACCAAGTGGAAGAGGCACTATTGAGTTAGAGGTGTATGAGGTTATGCTTAGACACATGGGAAGAGAAGCCTATCAGCTAGATGTAAGCCACCATTATTATATTCAAAATACCAACTTATGACATTGACGTCACCACCTACACACCACAAATTTTTTTTTTTTGATAATGTTAACATTTGTATTGCTGAGAAAGGGAATTACAGTATATTCTCTCTCCAGGAGAATCCTCTAGACGACCCGGTAAAAAAAAGATCGAAAACCCATGTACAGTAATAGGATTCCCCCATAAGTGCGGTTCACAAAAAGAGGCTAGGATAGGGCTTTATAAAATTGCCCCCCCCCCCCCCTCCCCCACCCCACCTTCAAATGTACAATGACAAGGAAAAATAAAAGGGCCCAAAAAATTAAAAAGGGGCTTCACTGGTCCAAAGCAAAAAAGAAGGTGGACCCAGTTTGAACTGCCTCACCCTGTCTTCTAGCACCCTCCCTCGCCAACCAATCCGCGAAGTCGTTGGACATCCGCTAGGTATGCTGCCATGAGAAGTACATAGCCCTGCAAATTTATTGAACCTCGTTAAAAACTTGGATCAAGTACCATGGAGGATCACATGTCCTACTAGCCCATGAGATGACATTCTTAGCATCACCTTCCACTATCAAGCTAGAGCCCTAGGAGGAGTTGAATTTTTTTAGAGCAAGGAGGAGGGCTAAGGCTTCCGCATCGTGAGAGTCCTTGATGCCGAGGTAATCGGTGAAGGTGATGAGAATATTGCCTTCAAAGTCTCTTAAAACCCCTCCTGACCCTGCTGGGCCAGGGTTCCTCAAGGAGCACCCATCGTTCGGTGGTAACCAGAGACTTGGTCTAGCTGCCCCTGCTGGTTGGTGATGAAGGATATTTCCCCATTGGGAAAGGAAGAAGGACCTTGGAATTCCAGCTAAGAACTTCATGTTGGATGCCCAAAAGGTCACCAGGGTGGTTACCTTTTGAAAAATGGCCAAAATTGAAAGCTTAATCCCTCAAAAAAATCTGGAGTTTCTTTCCATCCATACTAGCCAAATGGTAGCAGCTAAGGTCGCTTTCCACAGGATTCTACCTGCCTTTGGCCAGCTTGATTCAAAATTGATGGTAAGGAGGCCTTTTACCGAGGGTGGGGTAACCCATTGTAAGCCAAAAAGTTGTACCCTGCCCCATAAGTCTGAAGAGAAGGCACAAAGATGGAACAAATGGGAGTTTGTTTCCTCCTCACATTCACACAAAACACACTTATTCAGAATGGGCACCCCTCTTCTTTGTACTTGATCAACTGAGAGAGCTTTTTGCGAGAAGGCGAGCCAGTTGAAGGCCTGTACTTTGGGTGGTGCAATAGTGGACCAAATTCTAGAGAAGTGTTCGGATGGGGAGAGGAAAAGTTTTTGTAGAGTGAAGCCACAGAGAATTTGCCCGAGGGAGTTAAGGTCCAAATGATATCATCTCTTCCTTGAGAAATGAAGAAGAGAGAGTGCAGGGAGTTCAATAGTCGCTGGAAATCTGCCGTCTCGACTTCGTTTAGGCTCCTTCTAAAGGAAGGATTCCAAACTCTGCAGCCTCCCAAGGTGCTAAGTTCCTGGGCCACAGAAGAATCTTGGTTTTGTGCGAGAGAGAAGGGAGTTGGGAAGGCCTCACGAAGAGGGGAAGTCCCTAGCCATATATCTTGCCAAAATTTAACTCTCGACCTTTCTCTCAAGTGGAACCTAATGTGTATCTTGAAAGAGGACAGGACTGTTAAAAGCGACTTCAGGCCCCTGAGGTATTATGGACTTGGGCTCTTCCCGGGAGCCAATTTTATGATGGAATCTTATACTTGAGTTTTAAGACCTGCGCCCAAAGGGCATTTGGCTGAGTGGCTAAGCGCCACCACCATTTCCCAAGCAATGCTGCATTGTGATTGCGCAGTACCTTTATCCCAAGACCTCCCTGTACTTTTGGTTGGCAAACCTTGTTCCAAGCAACAAAGTGGTATCTCCTCTTGTCTTCTTGCCCAGACCAAAGGGAATTCCTCATGAGTTGATTCAGGCGGTTCGCCACATGAGCAGGCATATGGTAAAGGGACATGAGGTAGATTGGGGAGTTTGCTATGGTAGCTTTTATCAAGGTAGTTCTTCCTGCAAAGAAAAGGTATCTACCCTTCGACCCGGCCAATCGTTGATTGATCTTGTCCAGTACTGGGGACCAAAGCTACTTTCTTGGCTTACGAACACCCAAGGAAAGGCCCAGGTAGGTTGTAGGCAGGTTTTGGACTTTACATTCCCAATCTGAAATGAGATCCCTAATCTCACCAAGTGACAAAGCCACCCCCAGCATACAAGATTTTCCACATTAATCTTGAACCCAATAGCTAATTGGAAACAGCTGAGGAAAGTTTTTAGATTTTTTGCCTCAGCAGCAGTAGCTTCCAGGAAGACTAAAGTGTCGTCCGCGTACTGTAGGTGAGTGATAGTGGGCCCTTGTCTACTAGTTTTGAAACCTATAATAAGGCCTGCTTGGTAGACTCGAGCAATGGAATGGCTAAAGACTTCAGCAGCTATGTCAAAAAGGAAGGGGGAAAGGAGGTCTCCTTGTCTGAGATCCCTAGAAGAGGGGAAGTAGCCTAGAGGGGTTCCATTGATGAAGATGGAGAAGTGAGGGTTCGAATAGCAACCCCTCATCCATTTCCTCCATCTCTCCCTAAAACCCATTCTGGCCATAGTCGCATCAAAGACTGACCAATCCACATGATCATATATGCCTTCTCCTAGTCAATTTTGAAGATGAAACCTGGTTGTTTGGAAATGTGTCTCGAATGGACACATTCGTGGACCACAAGGGCCCCATCCAGAATTTGTCTACCTTTGATAAAGGCAGATTGTGAGTTAGAGATGATGGAAGGCAAAACATGTTGCCGTCTAAACGCTAAAACCATTGTCCACCGGGATTTAACAAGGGCTGGGAGGTCCTTCTCTAGGAGCCAATGCAGTTCGAATCTGAAAGGTCGGGTGCCCCTATTTACAGGATTCGTGTCGAGAAGGATGGGACAGTGGTTCGAAGTAGGTTTAGGTAGGGCCAAAGATAGCGATCTAGGGAAATGTTCCTCCCAATTTGCTGAAATCAAGAACCTATCAAGAACCTATTAAGTTGTGGTTGGACCATGTGTATTTGCAGCCTTGAAGAGGGATATCTATCAACTGATTACGGTTAATAAAATCTAAGAAATCCCTCATTTCTTGGGAGATTGAAGATGAGGAGTTCCTCTCGTGGGACCAGCGGACCACATTAAAATCTCCCCCAACACACCAAATGGGATGTGGAAGGGAGGCAATGTGATCCAACTCAGCCCACAATCTTTGTCTGATGGTGTTTGAGTTCAGGCCATAGACAGGCGAAAATTTCCAGGGGATTCCATCTGAATTATTAGGAAGGAGGAGAGTCATAGAAAATTCCCAACGAAATGTTAGATGAGAGAAAGGTCTGATGGATGCCAAATCACCCATATTCCTCCTGAGGCTCCAATAGACGGCAGAGAGACCCATTGGCAAGGTCTCCTGCCCCAGACCCGACGAACAAGCTTTAAGTCAGGGTCTAGAAGGGCAAGAATAGTTGGGGAGAGTTTCAGGGTTAAGGCTTTGACGGCGTCTTTCTTAGAGTCCTGACCAAGGCCTCTGATATTCCAAATTAGTCGTTTCATTTGTGATAGGTGATAGCAAGGGAGGATGACAATTTGGGGGACCTCCTCGGGCGACCAAGAATGGATGGGGAAGGGCTGAAATCAGTTACTTTCCCTGGGAAGGAAAAGGAAGAAAAGAAGTTGCTTAACTCTCTTTGTCCTTTGATTCTCACCTACATTCTGCTTTCTGCGTCAGCCGTGATGAACCTGTGCTGATCCTTCAGGTCCATTGTACTCAAAACCCATTATCATGTACATTGTTCTCATCCTATCTTCCTCTCGGTTAGACCTGTCTTCTAAATTTTCTTCTGCATCCTCGGCACCCTGTAACCAAGGTTCAACAAGATTTTCAGAGGAAGAGTTGAAGGGCTGGGCCGACGGGTAAAGGTCAGAGGGTAGGGTTGGAAGAGGAGGGGAGCTAGAGCTAGTATGAGCGGGAGGAGAGAAGGTCAGCACAGGGTCAATGTCGTGAGCGGAAGGATGGAGAGGTTGACCAGAGGAACTATTCGGAATGGGGTATAGTGGAGAGTTATCAACTGGAGTGTTTTCCAGGTCCTGAACATTAGGAGTAGTAGGGTTAGCCAAGATAGGGGAAGGCATTATCAGTAGGAAGGAGAAGGCAGGAATATAAGTTAGGAATTGGTAAGTCTGGATGGAGGTGTAGGAGGACAGAGGGTAAGGGGAGTTTGGGGACCACACATAGTGGATGATCTGGGTTCTTTGGATATGAACAAGGTGAGGGGTAAAGGAAATGTGGGGGGCCAAGATGTCTGCGACTGAAGTAGAATCAAGAGGGGAAGGGTCCAGCGATTGGGCGGGGACGATGCCAACTGCAAAGAGATCGTTGTCCATCTTCTGTGCGGGGGAAGGTCTGGAGCCCACGGGAGAGAGGGAGTCAAGGTTTAGCAGATAGAAAGAAAGAGAGAGGAAGGTAGAGTGAAGATGAGGACCAACCCACCAAGTAGCAGATTGAGGAGAAACAAGGCTAGATTCGACGTACTGCACCACCCCAGAATCAATGGATGAGATGGAGGTATGAAGGGAGACAGACCCAGATTCAGGGTGAGGTGGTTGAGAGGAAGGACATATAAGGGAGGAGATTGGTGGAGTAACAGAGCCTCTTGATGAATGCTCCGTAGGAGGTACGTCAATACTATTCGACGGGGCCTTCTCGAACAAAGGCTGGATGATGGCCAGCTGGCTGGGATCAAGCGACAGAGGACCATTGCAATAACATCGGGTAGCGGGCCCTTCTTTGGGGGATGAGAGAGGGGTAGAGCAAGGGATGGCGGGTCGGGCTGAGGCTCGCCACCAAGGGGGAAAGGACATGGGGTAGGTGAGGGGTCAAAGTTGTCGGAAGGTGACACCTGGGGGAGAGAGGGTGAGGAGGCAGCCTGAAGCAGGGACAGGGGATGGCCTCGGGTTGCTCTCTCTGCTGCGAAGAGCTATCTGATGCCACACGAGAGGAGGCAGTCAGTTGAGGCGGCCGCGTGGGTTCCAAGGCATGCAACATATGTGAGGGGGTAGGTGCGGGAGTGGGGCACGTGGTAGCCTCAAGAGAGGAGAGAGAGGCAAAGTGAGAAGGGAAGATGAGGGGAATGGGGTAGGATGGGTCGGGTAGAAGGGACGACCCGGAGACTTGCGAAGCAAAAGAGGGGGAAGGGGGGACGATGAGCCGGGTCGATCGCCTAACCCCGAACAGTTTTGAGGCATGTTGTCCACGATTACCTCTTTCCCCAAGCATCGATTCAAGTCGGCAACAACACTCGCGTCTTCCAAAGGACTCGGAGACACCATCTAGTCCATCACCGATTCCTGAGAGGTAAGCGAGTCAAACTGAGTTTGGCCTTCCTGTGAATCCCTTACCAGGATCGAAGAGGATTTCCTAGCTGTTTTCTGAGTAGAATTCGACCGGCGAGGGCGCCAAGTTTGTTGATGCAGCATTTCTGGGGGTCTCCGACGAGGTCTCAAACGTTTGTGTTTCTTCTTTGTCACCACCACCCACTGCTGAGAAGAGGTAGCCAAAAGAGAATCCCCGATAGGTTGGTGACGGAAATCGGGGGAGGGAGGCGAAGCAGAGGACCATGAGATCGAAATAGGGTAGAAGAGTTCGTTGACATCCAGCCAAAGCGTGCTCGGAATCTTTGTGGTGTCCGAGACCTCGATCAAGAGGCGAATGGAGCCCAAAGGCAAGGACTCCAGCAAGATCCAGTGGATGGAAACTAGGTTACCATAGGATGCCGCCAGTCTCTTAAAGATTTCTAGAAACCAAGCATGCAACGGGATACGATGAAGGGTAAGCCATACCCTTTGCTTCCTGTAGGAACTTTCTTTAGGAGACCAACGGCGCAAGGAGCAGGGAACACCTTTGAAGGAAGGGTTAGGTTCTTTGAGTAAGGGGTAGTTAGCCTGTTCCTAAGAGGGGAAGGAGAGTAGTCTCCATTAGAGAGCCGTCTACTGATAAGATAGGGCTCCCCCCAAAGGGTTCTGGCCCACTTCTCGATCCCTGTTGAGTCATCTCGCCCCAGGTGAAAACTCCCGACCAAGGATGCTGAAAGTTTCCTGACTAGTCTATCTGTCTCTTCTGGGATTGTGGTAATACAGTAAGGTAAAAAAGGGGAAATCTGAGAAAACGCGGTAGGGGTGGAAGACTCCTGATGCTTCTTCTCCAGTAGAATAGGAGGGGGGGAAGATGCAACTCGAGCATAGGACAGAGAGATGGACAAAGATGCAGGCGGAAGTCTCTTCTGGTGGGAGGTGCGAAGATGGGTTATTGGGTATAACGCGTAAATTTCATTCCAGGAGAAATGGGGAAGACGGTGGCGATGAGGAAGACGTTGGTGACATCGACCTTTCGCCATTTGAAAACGACCTTCTGCCATTTGAAACAATTCAAAGCTTTTCTTTTATATTTTGTGGGGGGCGTGTGGGGTATGTGGGGTGAGTCATCAGTACATGTCTAACTCTTGATTAATTGCAATGGAGGTCCACTAGAAGTCATTCGAGGGTTGAGCATAAATGTTATATGGAAATTAGACACTGGACAAGATTAAATTTGGAAAAAATATAATCCAGATCAGTGGTTTAAAAAACGGATCTGTGCCTCGGATCGAGCACCCCAAAAACCCATCCGAATCGGTGAATCGACGATTCGGATTAGGAATCGACCGAATCGATCGGATTCGGCTTGAAAAAATCCAAACACCAATATTAAAAAATATATTAAAATCATTATAAATGTTATTTTTTAGGAATCCAATAAGAAATGGGGGTACTCCATTAAAAACTTTCATTTTTTTTTGCGAATATTGAGATATTCTTTCTTTGTATGAACTACTGTTAACCATTAAATTTACATCACACAAAAAGAGAAGTATAAAAGTATCAAAGAAAAAAGGAAACTATTATTCAGTTCCTCTTTATGGAAGAAGAGTTAAAGAAAGGGGGAATGTGACTAAAAGAGATTTAATAAGAGCCGATATGTGACAGATTTTATTTAAGAGTATAGAAGAGAAATTGATTGTTGAAATTTAAATCACTTATATAGTTGGATATCTAGGAGAGAGAGAGAGGGAGGGGGGAGAGAGAGAGATGGGAGGATTTTTGGGAAGAAAAGAAAGAAATTTATTATTTCTTTATTCGAAGAAGATATATCAAGGGAGGAACTCATGAGGGTAATTCAAATTTTTGTTCGTTTCCTTGTAAAGAATTAATGGTTGCTATTAAATAGAATTGCAAACAATACAGGGTGGTCTCCACCAACTAAGAAACACATATGGTAATTGAAGAGCACTAGGAATTTCCTTTAAGATTTGTTTTTCCTTTAAATAGTTGATGTCCATAGAACTAATTATCCAGCTCCTTCAAACACCACGTTTAGTGTCCATCTAGACCACACTATACCATCTATATGGGAATCATGCAGGAATAATAGAGGGCTGAGGCTGTCATTAGTGCCTGAAAATTGTGGATAACAAGTGGATTAAATGGTAGTAGTTACTATAGAGTCCTTTAGGGAAAAAAAATAGTTGATTTCCATGGAGCTAATTATTAAATTCTTTCAAGCACAAGGTTAACAGTCCAGCTCTACCACATTAATCTATGCTATGCAGGGCCATAACAGAAAAATCCAAGTGAAAAAGCCAAAGATAAACCTTAATAGCTTCCAACAATGTTACACCTACCAGGTACCACCACTACTGCAGCATCTAGGATGGATATCAAACATTGGCAATGAAAACATACCATGATGACTCACTTCTTAAGAAACTTAGTCATCATCAATATAACAAGACACACAATTCAATGGTTACTGACTCTCAAAGCGATGCTATTAACTTCACATTCTAGCGCCCATAAAAGAGCCCAATTATACTTAGAATTAGAATGAGAAAAGCACATATGATTGACAATACAAATGGCACTTAACACTCTTTTCTCGTCAAAAACATAAAAGCACCCCAATTAAAAACTATCAAAAACAATAAATTATCCATGAATGTCAAATTTGATTGGGATCCAGAACAATCAATGCCTCCAGCCCTAGACAACACATAAAATCACCTCATACAATAAAAATTAATTAGTAGAAAACAACTGAAATGCATCTAAGTCCTAGCAAACCCGGCACTAGAGATAACTGGTAGCAGGCACCTACATAAAAGGATTCAAGCACAAACAAATGGATTGATCATAAAAATAACCAATGAGTTCATCATTAAACAATTCAAGTCAAAATACATGTTCTTGGTACAGAATGCGCTCTTAACATCTCATTTCGTGACTACTCAAACATGGACAGATTATCCCTGGAAGAGTCTACACGACCCATCTCGAATCAAAAAGAGCATAGAGCAGAGATGCTGATTATATTGACATCACAATTCTGTTAGAACTGAAAACACATCATTTTTATAAAAAAAAACAAGCATTTAGGTTCCAACATCAGTGTGATTGGTAACGGCAGTCAGGTCCTGAATTTGTATCATTGCCCCATGGGCATAAAAGAGGACAATGAGAACACAACCAGCATAGAAGAATACATAGAGTGTTCAGGTTCCGAGGTTTCTTTTCTGTTTGGGGGCATTTCATGGAACCTCCTCTACCATCATTGTCACCAATCTATCATATCCTCACCACGCATAAGTTCATCATAAAGAAAAAACAGAAATGGAACCTCCTCAACCATCATTGTCACCAATCTATCATATCCTCACCACGCATAAGTTCATCATCTATGAATCAGGTCATCACACAAGTTTTGATAAAACAGGATGTTCCTAACAAAAGAAACATCTGATATGAGAAAAACAAAGAGGGAAACACAAAAAGTTACAATCAAAATGTAGTCAAGAATCCGAAAGAATGAAAGGAGAGAAAATAAAAAGAAAGCTCACAGCCAAGCGACGTGGAATCAGGGAAGAAAGAATTAAATGGAGTGGAGGTCGATGTTTGTATAGAGGGAGATGGTCTTTGTGAGGTGGAGTTGAGATGGAATTTTTGCAAGGAATTGACACCTGCTCCTGCTCTCTCCCCTTCAAATTCCCTCCTTCCATGACTGAATACAGGGCTTGCCCACCCTTTTTCTGTTTCCATTGTATGCAAACCCAATCTTGTGCTCATCTCCATCCTCACAAGTCAGAATAAAATCGGGAAGAAGAAATATGCAGCAGCGACTACAATCAGGCCCCGTTGGATGCCGGCTAGGCCCAAATGCTGCATTTCAGTGGACAATTGTCATTTTATTTTTAAAATAATATTTTCATCTTTGTTTAAAGCTTCAAAATAGTGTAGATGGACAAATATGTGAAAATCTTGAAAATTGACTATCAAAAATGTTTTACAAAATATATTATTTTCAAAACTTGAAATCTATTTTTTTCTCATGTCTAATTTCGAGATGATCAATTTGATGATACTTGGGCATCAAAACAACCTCTTCTACAAAAATTTTTGAGAGAGGCACAAATTTGATTGTTTAAAGACTCCTCTCACGATAAACCTTTCCCTTATCTATCTATCTATCCATCTATTTATCTACTATATCTTAAACCAGAAGAGAACCTGCACTATTTTTATGATATTGTCATCTCCCTCTTAGTTTTTGTTTTTTGTTTTTTTTAATTAGTAGTTATGAATATCATAAAGATACCTTTCCACCAAAACATATGTCATTTCTTCCCCATCCTTTTTTTCGGGAGATTAGTAGCTATGGATATCACAAAGATACTTTTCCACCAAAAGATACATCATTTTCTCCCCATCTTTAAAAATAGAAAACTACACCGTTATCTCCCTCTTTCTTAAGAGGACTTGCCTATTTTTATGGAATGGGTCACCTCCCTCTTTTTTAGCAAAATATTACAAAGATACCTTTCCACCAAAAGATATGTCATTTATAAACATCTCATAACTACCGCTAATATTATAATACGTATGATATTGATATTTTCAAGTCTCCTTCATTTCCTCTCTTTCCTCATTCTCTCTACTCCATTTTATCCATTTTACTTTATACCTGGCAATTCTCTTCTTTGTTAAATCATCATACTCTCCTTCTACTCTCCCTACATCGCACAATCTCTGAAACTTTCACTACATCGCACAATATCTGAAAAATCGATGAAGAGAAAAAACAAGTAAAACTAAAAGTAGGCTTTTATCCCACTTTGCTTGATACATCACTAGTGGTTTTTGTGTCCCCTTAGGAAATTTCTGATATTTATTTTTCTATTTTGTAAAGTTTACAATATTATACCGGAAATTTGAAATTCACAACATCGCACAATATTAAAAAATCCTGGAAGTCAACTCATTGCATCGAAAATGGAAAATCGTGGAATTCAACTCTCACTGCATTGAAAAAACAAAGTGGAAAAAATTATGCATTTATCCCTTTCCTTCTTTGTGATGCTTTTACTCTGAAGTTCACATTTTTACAGTATTAATCATGCAAACCCATGGTCCTCATGAATATATAAGATGATATATATTATCTAAATTTTACCATTGACAAGTAGAGGTGGATTGGGAGGAGAGATAGAAGAAAGAAGTTTGAGAGAGAGAGAGAAGGATTTTATGGGTTTAGAAAAGGGAGAGAGAGGGACGGGAGAAAGAAGTTAGAGAAAGAGGGCATGCGAACATGCAGTGGGCCATGTACTGTTGAGGAGAACTAGCGCCATCAAAGACCGACAATCTCCTTTTTTAGTATTTGATAGGAAAGGGGATTTGATCAATAAAAGGCGGATAAGGCTTCTGGTATGAAACACTTTCCTGTGTTTTTGACGCATGTAAGTCCTGGATGCTTTTATTGATCATCTGTGTACGTCCACTTGTGTGAACATCGATGGCGTAGCTTGGGAAGCTACGTTGGGCTGGTCCTCAAGAGAGACTGGGGTATTCGGAGGCCTCAAAGCCTAGACAAGAGGGGAAAGTTGAGGTCTTTCCTCTTCTCCACATGGCAGCTCAAGAGGAGAGTTCACCTCCTGATGGGAAGACACCATAGGACAGACGTCTTCCAGCCCTTTGAGTTTGTCAAGAATGTTGTTTACTACATTCTCATAGCAAGCCATTGGGTTTTTAGGCTCTTCCCCGTCATGGCTCACCACCATTACCTCAACTTGCTCACCAGAGTCGGGTAATTCAGCGGGCAATGTGACCCTGGTCCTCTTCGCACCTCGGTCAGACATCCCTACAAGCAAAGGCTGGAATTGCCCCGCTTAATCCTGAGATTGCTTTAAGGTGCGCGTGAGTGTTGTACGTCATTTTTTACATACTTACATCTCCCAAGTGAACAAGGAGAGAGCCGGCAACAGCCTGGTCCTCTGAGTACACAAGACACCGGCAAGCCAAAGTTGTGCCTAAAATAAAGCCTCAAATCCAGTGAAGCACAGCTCAACATCCAAGCATCGAATCAACGTGGGGACGAGTGCAATGCAACCGCCTCGCAAAGAGCTACAGACTGGTATGACTCTTGCATTTAATCCAAGGGCCGATGAATGCAAGTCCCCAGGTCATAGAATAAGTAAATCTGCTCGGTTGCCGAAATCCCTCTTTCCGATGACCTCCCAAATTAGGCAAAAACGTAAACCAGAACAAAATCAGCCCAAACTTAGTGCAAAATGACTGCGACTATCTCCTCTCTCATTTGCAAGCAGAGCCAGGAGCTAAAACATCGCGAGTTAAACTGCATTGGCAAACAAAGTTCACAAATTTGGCTGGACTTCCACCCCGTGGGAAAAGGCCACCACAGCACGACTAAAGGGCATCAAAACGCTCAGAGTCGCAAGGACATTGAAGATATGCTTACGAATCATCTGAACCATCACCACAAGTTGCAGAAAAAGCTTCCAAGATCTGGCCATGGCAAAACAACATGCATGCAGGGACGGCTTCGACATTAACCGAAAAGATCTCAGGAACATTTTGGTCATTGCGCCTAATTTTGGGATTTATTTCCAATTTCCTAAATTGTAATTAAGTTTTGTTTTTAAGCATTCACCCATTTTTTAAGCATTCACCCATGGGATTGATCTTTTCAGGTCTGCAAGCGGAATGGGGGCCAATAGGTGGGGGACATTCTGTTACGCAGGATGAGAGATGGTAGAGGTAAGATGGGGGATGAGAGGTGGTGTGGTGGATTTACTTAGGAAAAGAGGGGGGTCAGAACCTGCATTGATTGTGGGAAAGTAGAGCCCTAGGGGAGAGTACATGTGGATGAGAGGGACGTGGTGATGAGTTCGGTGACAGGGGATTGACATGACATTGGAGATGGCTAGAGGGTGCCTCCCACAGTAGCACGCGCAACTCTTTACTCAAGAGAGGTGGGGAAGGGTGAGTTAGTTGACAAGTGACAACCAAAGAAATAGGTCGAATGGAAACATGAGAGGACAAGGTTGGGGGAACAGGTGTCACAATCCCATGAAACTGCAGCCTTCGATTGTATCGAGGAGACGTGGTGGAATATCACATGATGGGCGAAGGGGGGGCGATTGTGGGTTATCAGATGGGATTAGGGGAGCCAGTTGTCTCATGTATTGGTTGTAGGGAAGATCGACAGGTTCAGGATGGCAAGTTGATCATCCCTCTACATGAACTAGCAGGCTTTTTAGCACACATGATGATGGTAGTCTTGAAGTGGAGGTGTTGGGGGAGAGCTCACTAGGGCATGTGTCAGCGCTACACAAAAGAGATTAGGGGGCGTCAATGTTGAGATGCATTCGCATCTAGAATCTAAACTGAGGTGGTACGAACATAAGGACCCCCAAGATTTACCATTCGATAGTTACAAGAGCTCTCCTTGGTGTCTGTGGATTACAGCAGTCCACCCTTCATGGACTTCTGTTGTCTGTTCTAAATGGACCTTACCATAGTCCCTCTTCAACTTTACACCATGGTTCTGCCCATGGCTGCCAAGAGTATATCATGTAGAATGCGAGGCTATCATCATCTTTGTCCTAGCTTTATCCCAACTATTTTGGGGTCAACTAGTATACCAAGCAATATGAACCCAAAAAAAGTGGCCTTTATGACAAGCCATGACTTGGAAGGTATGAGCAGGGGATCTACGACTTCAATGAGCAACTGAATGGTGTCCAATGGGAGAAATTTAGAAGACGTCCAATGGATCGCAAAGAAATTGCCATAGGTCTCACCAATCTGTCTAGAAGTATTGTTATGCCACACATGGAGGGGGATATCAGTGGCTCTCAGCCAAATCTTCCGTTTGTGGAGGGAACCCATAGGATTAGGCAAAAGGTCCCTTTTTAGGGTTCCTATTACATAGGGCACTAATGGCACACCCTTCCATCGGGAAAGAGAATAGAACGACACCATTGATTGTCTACGACAGCCCAGGTATGGTTCATCCCAAAACCGCTAGCCGTGTCAGTTTGAGTTACCGTGCCTATCTTGCTACCATGCTAGGTCAGTCACCATACCAGTCTAACCACTGTGTCAGGCTAGCCACCCGGTCAAATGTCTCTTTTCTCTATTCTATTTCTTTCTTCTCCTTCCATCACCCCAATCTTCATCTCATCACTTCTTCCCTTTCTCCTTTGAATGTGCACACATGTGTGAATTCGCCCAAAGATAAGGTGAGGTCCCTTGGCCCACTTGTCTTGTAAATTAATCGTGTATGTGTGATTGCAAAAACAGGAGAGTACATGTCAATGGAGTCAATTTTGAACTAGTTGTAGGACTAAGGGGCTTTCCGTCGTGATCTAAGAGGGTGCCCACGTGAGTTAGCCCGAGTGAGTCACGAACCCAGGTGAGGTGTGTCTCACCTCACGTTAAATTCATCTCTCACTGGTTGGTGTACCTATCATTGTTTCTTAACAAGGTTTTCGAGAGAGCAGTCTCAAGTCTCGGGTTCTCCTTGAAACCCGAGCCATATGCCACCTAGTCATTACCACTCGGAGGGCGAGAACCAGCTTGGCAACTCCACCGGGGATGACAGACCGGGGCACATATGTAATTCCACTAGGGATAACAGTAGAACACAAATGGCGGTAGCCATGCTTAGGCACGCACGACGCTAGTGTGGTCGACGACAACATGCGCGACGATAGGCAAGGTGACAATTGCACAAACGGCGCTGAGCAGCCCTCATAAACGACGGTCATGCACGACGTTGGCTAGTGACTTTCATGCGCGGTGCTAGGTTTGGGCCTAAGGCCTGAGCTCGACCTAGTCTTGATCCGGCTGACACTGGATGTTCGGCGCTACATGGGCAGCAGTGACCTATGTTTGGGCTTCCGGTCCAGCCCATCGCCTTTTGGCCTTTAAGGGCCTGACTGGCATTTTCAATTGTTTAGGGCACTTCAAGGGAACGCCGTCTATTTAAGGGGGTAAAACTCCTTTTCACTATTTTACCAAAGGTAAAACGTTTAGAGGTTTAGCAGTGAGAGAGGGAAACTTCCTGATGGGGATTTTGGCAAGAACGTAGGGCGAGAGTAGCAAGAAAGAGAGTTCTGGCTTGGAACACAGAGGTGTTTGCGGGGGTCACTATTGTTGGTGTCTTGTTAGCTAAGTTATTATGGCAAGGGTTCTGGGATACCGATTGAGCGAGAAAATAGGGATTGAGGGTGTAGTTCCGCAGACTTCTGACGATTTTCCGATGGTGTGGAGGTAGGGGAAAGGTCCCACTAAGTGGCAGAGTTCCTTGATGGGTATAAGGTTTCCCAGCTAGAAACCGAGAGGTCGTAGGGTAGTGAGCAATCATTGGGGGAGACGAACGGTCACTGGGAGGGTGCAAAGAGCCATAAGCAACCGAAGGGTCACATAAACTGAAGGGAGTTGAATAGTCTCTGGGGAGACGAAGATTCACAGGGCCTGAACAATTGCAGGCCAACACGTACAGTGGTAGGTTACACACGGCTCTCATAGTGAGCGGCAGTAACTATGCCCTCATGCCCACTCTGCGATCCTTTCATGGACGGCGGCAAGTCGTGCCCGGTTGTGGTCATGCTCGGCAATGAGTTGAGGACGACAATTATCGTGCATGGCGCTGAGTCATGCACGGCGATGATCACGCTCGGTGTTAAGTCATGCGTGCCGATGATCACGCATGACACTATGTCATACGTGACAATGATCACGCACGACGCTGAGTCGTGCGCGACGAGGATCACACATGGCGCTGAGTCATGCGCGACGATAGTCATGCACGACGATGACTTGGGTAGGCAAAGGGTGGTGACCAATGGTAAGGCCAGGCTTATGAAGTCTGTTGGAAGCCAAGTCCTCCTGCACAACTGTGAACTCCATGTTGTTCTGTGGAAGGATACTCACTGTGAAGGGGGCGTGCTCTCCATCATAGCCCAGTTCCTTGTTAGAAGGGTTTGCCTTGTATGTCTGATAAAAGCCATCTAGAACCCTTTTTGCCTTCCTCTGCTGCGAGAGCATCATCTTTTTCTCATATGCAAGAGCGATGCTCTGGCGCATCTACTCTCTTTTCTTCTTATGTGAGACCAACTTTTTGGCCTGTAACCATCATCTTTTCCTCAGATGCAAGGGCGAAACTCTGGCACAACTACCCTCTTTTCTTCTGCTGTTAGAGCAATACTGCTTGCTAGATTTGTAATCTCCCTAATAATGGGCTTTTTGGCTTGTAATTCCTTCTAATGCAATAAAAAGCGTTAAACTTTGTTTGAACTGTCTTGCTTCTTTTCTTTCCCTCCTTTTGTTTTCTTTTTGTTCTTACTTCCTTTTTGTTGTTTATTGAGTCTTTTGAGAGAGTATCAAGGAAAATACTTCTTTAGGTATCACCCATTGATGGGGGGCATCGCCTCCTCTCCATTAGGATGGGCCAGTATGTAAGCCCCATTTGGCGAGACTTTCATGACAATGCCCATGCATAATGATCGGCCTTTTGATGGCGGGAACCAGATCTCTATGAGAGAATGAGCAGACTTTGACAGACTTATCAAAGGCCCTCTTCATTCTCCCCTGGTTGAGTTCGAGATTCTGCTGAGCTTCTAACCTCTTTTTATCGAGGCCATCTAATTCTTGATAGCAAAGCTTAGCCCTCTCATCTTCGGTCAGTCCTTGATGTATGGTGAGACACAACGAAGGGAGTTGAATCTCAAGAGGTAAGACTCCTTCACCTCCATAGACCTGAGAATAAGTAGTGGAATCGGTGGCATTTCGTGTGGTGGTGTGATAGGCCCACAATGCTTCAAGAAGCTTCTCCTGCCAGTCCTTTTTCGTCTTTGATACTGACTTCCTTAAAACACTGCGCAAGGTCTTATTGAAAGCCTCAGCTAAGCCGTTCGCCCGAGGGTGGTACATAGTTGAATACTTCCACTTGAAACCCAAATGGTTAACCAAGCGATCAATGTGATGATGGCTTCTGAATTGAGGGCCATTGTCAGATATAATTCGGTCAGGCACCCCAAACCGGTATATGATGTGATACCGCACAATGTTGGCCACTGTAGCCCTAAGAACTTGCTTGAGGGGGACCGCTTCAGCCCACTTGGAGAAATAGTCTGTTGCCGCTAGAATGAAGACATGACCCATTGCAGAAGGAGGGTCGATAAGACCTACAATGTCCATACCCCTTTGTGAAAAGGGCCATGATGCCATTGTAGGGAGTAGGCGCTCTAGACGCTAATGAATAAGGCTCGAGTGCATTTGGCACACCTAGAACCTCTTGGCATAGTTTAAGGAATCAACAGCCATCGAAGGTCAATAATACACCAATCTGCGTATCCGTACATAGAGCTTAGGGTCGGACTGATACAGCCCACATATGCATGAGTGTACTTTTTCCAATACCTTATTTGCCTCTTGTGCATCTGCACATCTGAAGGCCTTCCCCAAGAGTACCATCTTGAGCCAGCCCCATCAGCTCGGTCATGTCTCTAAAGCCCATAAGAGAGCTCAAGGCAATGACTCGTTGGGAGATCAAGTCCTTCGTCCTCCTTGGCCTAGGTTGACTCCAGTTCCTGACCCACACCCATTTCTTCATCTGATGGAGACGGCTCTTTCTTGCACAATAAAAGCCGGCCAGTCGCAATCCCAATCGCAATTCTGGCATAAGGTCCATAAAAGCCTCAAAGCTAAGCACGACAGTGGTCAGAAAATCCTGATCAGAGAAGCCACTAAAACAATTGGGGCAGCCAACTCTGATGACCCTCTTCACTAGAACCCCTTCTACCCTCTTCAAATCACAGGGCCCGAAGAGGAAGTGCGTGAATCCGGCATAGTGGCCAGCGTCATAAAATATGACCTGACCACCAAACTGTCACGATCCCAAGACCATCAAGAACCGGTCCTTACGCGATCAGCATATAAGACTCGAGTTCAATAGGGGCATACTGAGCCCATGCTAACCGATCTGTCGCGCACGACCCGCCAAGCTCGGAAGCCTTCAATATATCAATATATACCATTGTTTTCAGTGTAAATATATAAACTGATGCAAATAACCGTACAATACATTAGTTATCATCTATATATGCTGTTATTAGTGGTTAATACAATGATATGTGTGTGTGTATCTGATGTCTATATATATACGATGTGTGTATAATGATATGTGTGTATGTGTAAAGTGTATAAATGTATACATACAGTGCACTAATTTTATATTATGTACACTAATTTATATATTACACACATACACACACTCACACTCACACTGACTCACACATACATACACACACACAAACTCACACACACATTCACACTCCCACTCACACTCACACTCACACTCACACTCACACTCACACTCACACTCACAGATATATATATTACACTTCTATTCATGTTGTGTGTGGACTGATGTGTGTATATATACGATATGTATATATACGATATGTATATATTGATATGTTTATACATGTATGCATACAGTTGCTTGCTATCACTTATATACAATTATCAATGTATATATACATTCCTATGTGCGTGCACATGCACCCATACTCGATAAGTGTTTATATATTGTGTATGTATACACTAATACATGCATTATATTTACACTGACATATATATGACCATATAGATACTTATTTAAACTAATACATGCATTTTTATTTGCATTGATATATATGACCATATATATACTTATTAGCTATTTTTATTTTTATATATATACAGTGTGTATATATATACGATTATGTATAAATTTGCTATTATTTATATATATACTGATATGTGCACACACTTATGCTATTAGCGTATATGTACTCTGATATATATATACGCACACTCTTATGCTTATGTAAAAAGGGCTTATGTATACACTAATATATAAGACCATGTATTTACTTATTATCTGTGATATATACAGTTATTAGCACAATTTGTGTACGTATTGATGTATAGCAATATATACCATTGTTTTCAGTGTGAATATATACACTGATGCATATAACCTTAATCCACATTAGTTATCAGGTATATATACAGTTATTAGTGTGTAAAAATAACATTGATATGTGTGTGTGTGTGTGTGATGTCTATATAGATGCGTTTAGTATATATTGATATGTTTGTGTATAAAGTGCATAGTGTGTAAAGTGCATAACTGTATATATACAATTGTTAGTGTGTTAAAATATATACGTTTCTATATACATTGATGTATATGACCATATATACACTTATTATCAGTTTATACGGTAATTAACCTATATGTTCACTGATTTATATACTACACACACACATATACACAAACACGCATTCACACACTCACACTCACACTCACACTCACAGATATAAATACTACACATATATGTGTGTTGTGTATGGTCTGATATGTGTACGATATGTATGTACTGATATCTTTATACGTCTATGTATACAGTTGATTACTATCAGTTATATACAATTGTCATTGTTTATATACACTGATATTCCCATGCACATGCACCCTTACGTGTTGATAAGTGCATATATGCTGTGTATGTTTACACTAATACGTGCATTATGTATAGACTGATATAAATAACCATATAGACTCTGATTATCAGTTTGTATATACATATAGTGTGTATATATACGACATGTACATACTGAATGTTTATGCATGTATGTATAAACTTGCGATTAGTTATATATACACTGATATGCACACGCACATGCACCCTTACGCATTGATAGTGCATAGAAATATTTCTATATACACCTTTATCAGTTTATATAGTTATTAACGTATATATACATTTATATATTTATACGCACACTCATTTGCATTTGTATAAACAGTTTATGTATACACTAATGTATAAGACCATATATATACTTTATTATCAGTGATATTATAAGGTTAGTAGCACAATTTGTGAACTTATTGATGTATAGTAGTATACACTATTATTTTTAGTGTGTATATATATATATTGATGCATATAACCTTACAATACGTCAGTTATCAGTTATATATACAGTTATTAATTTGTAAAAAATATGTTGATATGTGTATTTGTGTGATGTCTATATATTTATGATGTGTATATTTTGATATGTTTGTATGTGTAAACTGTATATGTACAGTGCACTAATATTAAATTTCTATATATATTGATGTATATGACCATATATACATTTATTATCAGTTTATACAATTATTAACGTTTATGTATACCGATTTGTATACTAAACACACTCACTCACACCCTCACACTCACACTCACTCACACTTAGTCACACACTCACTCACACACACATCCATACACTCACACTCACAGATATATATTCTATACATATATGTGTATTGTGTATGGACTGATGTGTGTATATATACGATATGTATATACTTATATGTTTATGCATGTATGTATATAGTTGTTTTGTATCTTTTAAGTACATTTATCAATGTATATGTACACTGGTATGTGCACGTACATGCACTTACGAGTTGATAAGTGCATAACTGTGTATGTATACACTAATACATGCATTCTATCTATACTGATATATATGACCATATAGACACTCATTAACTGTTTATATATATATATATATATATATATATATATATATATATATATATATATATATAGTGTGTGTGTATATATACGATATGTATATACTGATATGTTTCTTCGTGTATGTATAAACTTGTTATCAGTTATATACATTGTTATGCACACGCACATGCACCTTTTAGCATTGATAGTGCATACATACATTTCTATTTACATTGATATATATGACCATGTAGACTCTTATTATCAATTTATACAGTTATTAGCGTATATGTGCACTGATATGCACTCATATGGATATGTATACAGGATTTATATATACACTAATGTATAAAACCATGTAAATACTTATTGTCAGTGTTATATACAGTTATTAGCACAATTTGTGTACGTATTGATGTATAACGATGTATACCAATGTTTTCGGTGTATATTTATTTACTGATGCAATTATCGTTACATAACATTAGTTATCAGCTTTATATACAGTTATTTGTGTGTTAAAAATACATTGTTATAAGTGAGTGTGTGAGCGTTATGTCTGTATACATATGATATGTATATATTGATATGTGTGTATGTATAAACTGCATAACTGTATATATACAGTGTACTAATATATACATTTCTATATACATTGATGTATATGACCATATATACGCTTATTATCAGTTTATATTGTTATTAACTTATATGTTACTCACAGACACAGTCACACTCACACTCACAGACACACTCACTCACACACACACACACACACACTCTCACATAGACATACTCACTCACTCACAAACATATACACACTCGCTCATACTCACACTTATACTCACGCTCACACAACTAATATATTATATAGTTATATGCATCAGTATATATATATATATACATTGAAAGCAATGGTATGCATTGTTATACATCAGTATGTACACAAATTGTTTTAATAATTGTATGTATCACTGATATTAAGTTAATACATGGTCTTATATATTATACATATGCGTATGAGTGTGCGTACATATATATCAGTGTACATATAAGCTAATAACTGATAAATTGATAATAAGTGTCTATAAGGTCATATATATCAGTGTATATGTAATGTATGTATGAACTTATCAATGCATAATGATGCATATGCGTGTGCACATCGGGTTATATGCAACTGATAGCTAGTATATACATACACGCTTAAATATATCAGTATATACATATCGAATATATAAACACTGTTTACGTAACTGATGGCAAGTGTATACATACACGAATAAATATATCAGTATGTACATATCGTATATTAAATACAGTATATAAATATAAACTGCTAATAAGTATCTATATTGTCATATATATCAGTGTATATAGAATACATGTATTATACATACTTATATACACAGTATATATTTACTTATCAATAAGTAAGGGTGCATCTACATGAGCATCAGTGTATATATACATGTATAATTGTATATAACTGATAGCAAGCAAGTGTATACATACACGCATAAACATATCGTAAATATACCCACATCAGTCCATACACAACACGCATATATGTGTAGTATATATATATATATATATATGTACATATACATTAATAACTGTATAAACTGATTATAAGTGTATATATGGTCATACACATAATTATATATATACTACACATATATGCTTGTTATGTATTTTGATATTTGTATATGTACGATATGTATCTACTGATATGTTTATGCGTGCATGTATACATTAGGTATCATCTATATATATTGTTATTAGTGTGTAAAAAGTACATTGATGTGTGTGTGTGATGTCTGTATAGACAATGTGTATATACCGATATATGTGTATATGTGAAATGCATAACTGTATATATACAGTTATGGACATATATGTACACTGATTTATATATTACACCCACGCACACACACACACTCACACTCACACTCACACTCACTCTCACACTCACTCTCACACTCACACTCGCACTCGCACTCGCACTCGCACTCGCACTCACAGTTACACACACTCACTGATATATTTATTACATATATATGCGTGTTGTGTATGGACTGATGTGTGTATATATATGATATGTACACTGATTTATATACTACATCCATATACCCGTACACACACATGTGCACTAATACTCTCACTCACACACACATTCACATCACACTCACACTCACAGATATATATATATATTACATATATATGCATGTTGTGTATGGACAGATGTGTGTATATATATGATATGTATATATTGATATATTTAAGCGTTTATGTATACAGTTGCTTGTTATCAGTTATTTACAATTATTAATATATATACACTGATATGCACATGCACATACACCCTTACGCGTTGATTAGTGCATATACAGTTATGAAGTTATATATGTATACTGAGTTATATACTACACCCACATATACACACACTCACACTCACACTCGCACTCATGCTCGCACTCACACACACTCACATCCACTCTCACACTCACACTCACACTCACAGATATATATATTACACATATGTGTGTTGTGTATGGACTGATGTGTGTATATATACATATATATACGATATGTATATATTATATATACAGTTGCTTGCTTTCAGTTTTATACAATAATCGAAGAATATACGCACGCATATGTGCACGCACATGCATTCGATGTACTTATTAGCAATTTATATTTATATATAGTGTGTATATATACGATAGGCATATACTGATATGCTTATACGTTTATGTATAAACTTGCTATCAGTTATATATACACTGATATGCACACATACATGCACCCTTACGCATTGATAGTGCTTACATATATTTCTATATACACAGATATAAATGACCATATGGATACATTTTATCAGTTTTTACAGTTATTAGCGTATATGTACACTGATATGTATATACGAACACTCATATTTATATGTTTAAAGGGTTTATATATACACTAATATATAAGACCATGTATATACTTATTATCAGTGATATATACAGTTATTAGCACAATTTGTTTACGTATTGATGTATAGCAATATATACTGTTACTGATGCATATAATCATACAATACATTAGTTATTAGTATGTATAAAATACATTGATATGTGTCTATGTGTTTGTGATATATGTATCTATACGATGTGTATATACTGATAGGTGTGTATTTGTAAAGTGCAGAACTTTTTATATACACTGCACTAATATATAGTTTTTTACATACATTGATGTGTATAACCATATATACACTATTTATCAGTTTAAACAGTTATGAACGTATATGTACACTGATTTATATGCTACACACATGCACTCACACTGATACTCATACTCACACACACACACACTCACACTCACACTCATACTCACACACACACACACTCACACACACTCACACACACACTCACATTCACACTCACACACACTCACACACACACACACACCTCACACACACACACTCACACTCCCAGATATATATAGTACACATATGTGCGTGTTATATATGGACTATTGTGAGTATTTATACGATATGTATAAATTGATATGTTTATGCGCGCATGTATATAGTTACCTTCTATCAGTTATATACAATTATGAATGTATATATTCACTACTATGAGCATGCACATGCACCCTAACTCGTTGATAAGTGCATATATACTTTGTATGTATACACTAATACATGCATTCTATATACACTGAAATACGTGATCATATAGACACTAATTAGCTGTTTTATATATATATATATATATATATATATATATATATATATATACAATGTGTATATATATGATACGTATATATTGATATGATATGTTCATGCGTGTATGTATAAACTTGCTTTCAGTTATATATACACCGATATGCGCATGCACATGCACCCTTACGCATTGATACTGCGTACATACATTTGTATATGCATTGATATATTTGACCATATAGTCACTTATTATCAATTTTTGTTGTTATTTTTTACCCAAACTTTTTTACTGTTATTGGCGTCTATGTATACTGATATGTATAAACGCACATTCATATGCATTTGTTTAAAGGGTTTATATCTACACTAATGTATAAGACCATGTATATACTTATTATCAGTGATATATACAGTTAATAGCACAATTTGAAAACATATTGATGTAAAGTAATATATACCATTGGTTTCAATGTATATATATATATATATATATACTGATGCATAGAACCATACAACACATTTGTTATCAGTTGTACATATAGTTATTAGTGTGTAAAAAATACACACTCACACACTCGCACTTGCACTCACACTCACACTCGCGCACTCACATTCACACTCGTACTCATAGATATTTATACTACACATATATGCACGTTGTGTATGGACTGATGCGTGTATATATATGATAGGTATATACTAATATGTTTATGCGTGTAGCAAACAGTTGCTTCCTATCAGTTATATATAATTATCAATATATATATATGGATATGCGCACGCACATGCACCCTTATGTATTGATAAGTGCTTTTGTACTGTATATGTATACACTAATACATACATTCTACATACACTAATATAATGATCATGTAGACCTTTATTAGTGGTTTATATATATATACAGGGTGTATATATATATATATAATATATATATACTAATATGTTTATACGTGTATGTATGAACTTGCTATCAATTATATATCTACTGACATGCGCATGCACTTGCACCCAGACGCATAGATAGTGCATACATAAATTTCTACTTACACTGATATATATGACCATATAGATACCTATTATCAATTTATATGGTTAATAGCGTACATGTACACTGATATATATATGCGCACACTCATATGCAAATGTATAAACGGTTTTTATATACACTAATGTCTAAGACCATGTATATAATTAATATCAGTTATATATACAGTTATTAGTACAAATTTTGTACGTATTGTTGTATAACATTATATACCATTGTTTTCAGTGTATATATATATATACTGATGCATTTAACCTTTCATTATACATTGATCTATATTACTGTATATACACTTATTATCAGTTTATATAATTATCAACGTATATGTACCCTGATTTATATACTACACACACACTTACACTCACACTCACACTCACACACACACTCACTCACACATACACTCATACTCACATTTACACTCACACTCACACTTACACACACACACACACATACACATTCACACTCACACTCACACTCAGATATATATACTGCACATATATGCGTGTTGTGTATGTACTTATATGATATGTATAAACTGATATGTTTATGTCTGTATGTATACAATTGCTTTGTATCTGTTGTTATGTACAATTATCAATGTATGCACACTGTTACGTGCATGCACATGCACCCTTACGCATTGATAAGTGTCAATGTACTGTGTATGTATACACACTTTCACTTACACTCACATATATATATACTACACACATATGTGTGTTGTGTATAGACTGGTGCGTATATGTACAATATGTATATACTGATATATTTATGCGTATATGTATATAGTTGCTACCTATTAGTTATATACAATTATTACTGTATAAATACAGTTATATGCGTATGCACATGCACCTTTACGTATTGATAAGTGCATATATATTGTGTATGTTTACAGTAATACGTGTATTCGATATACACTGATATATATGACCATATAGATCCTTATTAACAATATATATATATATATATATATATCTACAATGTCTATATATACGATATGTATATGCTTATATGTTTATGCATATATGTATAAATTTGCTATCAGTGTGTGTGTATATATATATATATATTGATGCATATAACCATACAATACATTAGTTATCAACTATATATACAGTTATTAATGTGGAAAAATACATTGATATGTGTGTGTGTACGTGGTGTTTGTATATATACGATGTGTATATACTGATATGCGTATATGTATAAAGGGCATAACTGTATGTAAACCGTGAACTAATGTATACATTTCTATATACATTGATTTATTGACCATATATACACTTATTATTAGTTTTTACAATTATTAACGTATATGTATACTAATTTATATACTAAAACATACACACACACCCACACACTCACACCCAGACTCACACACACATAGACACACAAACACACTCACTCACAAACACACACACTCACACTCACACTCACACTCACACTCACACTTACACTCACATAAACTCACATTCACACAGTCACACACACACACACACACTCACACTCATAGATATATATATTACACATATATGTGTGTTGTGTATAGACTTATGTGTGTATATATACAATATGTATGTACTGATATGTTTATGCGTGTATGTTATAATTGCTTGCTGTCAGTTTTATACAATTATCAAAGTATATATACACTGGTATATACACGCACGTGCACCCTTACGCGTTGATAATTGCTTCTATACTGTGTATGTGTACACTAATAGATGCATTCTATATACAGTGATATATATGATCATATAGATACGCATTTGCTGATGATATATATATACAGTGTGTATATATATATGATATATATATATTGATATAGTTATGGGTGTATGTATAACTTGTTATCATTTATATATACATTGATATGCTCATACATATGCACCCTTATTCATTTCATATATTTCAATTTACTCTGTATTCATATACAATTATTAGCGTATATGTACACTGATATGTATATACGCACACTCAAATACATATGTACAAACGGTTTATATATACACTAATGTATAAGACTGCATATATACTTATTATTAATGATATATACAATTATTAACACAATTGGTGTACGTATTGATGGCTAGCAATATATACCATTGTGTTCAGTGTATATATATATACTGATGCATATAGCCTTTCAATACATTAGTTATCAACTATATATATAGTTATTAGTGTGTATAAAATACATTGCTATGTGTGTATGTGTGTGCGTGATGAATATATATATATATATGATGTGTTATCCTTATATGTGTGTGTAAAGTGCATAACTGTATATATACAACGCACTAATATATACATTTCTAGTTACATCGATGTATATGACCAAATATACACGTATTATCAGTTTATACAATTATTAACGTATACGAACACTGATTTATATACTGTACACACACTCACACTGATATATATACTACACACACACTCACTCAAACTCACACTCACACTCACACTCACTCTCACACAAACTCTTACACTGACACACACATTCACTCACACACACACACACACATTCACACTCACCCACACACACTCACACTTACACTCACACTAATGCTCACAGATATGCATATATATATATATTATACATATATGCATTTTGTGTATAGACTGATGTGTCTATATATACGATATGTATATACTGATAGGTTTATGCTTGCATGTATATAGTTTGCTTGCTATCAGTTATATACAACTATCAATGTTTATATACACCGGCATGCGCATGCACAAGTAGCATTACGCGTTGATAAGTGCATATATATTGTATATGTATACACTAATACATGCATTCTATATACACTAATGTATTTAACCATATAAACCCTTATTATCAGTTTATATATATGCAGTGTATAGATATATACGATATGTATATACTAATACGTTTATGCATGTATGTATAAACTTGCTATCAATTATTTATACACTGATATGCGCAGCACGTGCACTCTTACGCATTGATAGTGCATACATACATTTCTTAACATACTGATATATATGACTATGTAGACATCTATTATTAGTTTATACGATTATTAGCGTATATGTACATTAATATATATATATATATATATATATATATATATATACACGCACACTCATATGTATATGTACAAAAGGTTTATATACAGACTAATGTATAAGACCATGTATATACTTATTATCAGTGATAAATACAATTATTAGCACAATTTGTGTACATATTGATATATAGCAATATATATCAATGCTTTCAGTGTATATATATATATATATATATATATATATATATATATATATATATATACTGATGTATATAATTGTACTACACATTAGTTATCAGCTATATATACAGTTATTAGTGTACAAAAAATATAATGATATGTGTGTGCGTGTGTGATGTCTGTATCTATACGATGTATATATATTGATATGTTTGTATGTAAAGTAAATAATTGTCTATATATAGTGCACCAATATATACAATTTTTTATACATTGCGGTATATGACCATATATACACTTATTATCAGTTTATAAAGTTATTAACGTATGTGTACACTGATTTATATACTACAGACACACACACACTCATACTAACACTCACGCTCACACTCACACCCACACTCACACTCACACTCTCATACTCACTCACACTCACACTCACAATCACAGAAATATATGTTACACATATATGCGTATTGTGTATAGACTGATGTGTGTTTATATACGATATGTATATATTGATATATTTATGCATGTGTGTATGCTTGCTATCAGTTATATACAATTATCAATGCATATATACATTGAAATACATGCGCACATGCACCTTTACGCATTGATAGTGCATAAATACATTTCTATTTACAGTGATATATATGATCATATAATACACTAGTTTATACAGTTATTAGTTTATATAGACGCTGATATGTTTATACACACACTCATGTGCATATGTCTAGATGATATATATTTAAACTAATGTATAAGACCATGTATATACTTATGATCAGTGATATATACAGTGATCCGCATAATTTCTGTACGTATTGATGCAAAGCAATATATACCATTTTTTTCACTATATATAATCATATAATACATTAGTTATTTGATATACATTAGTTATACTGATGCATATTACAACACAATACATAAGTTATCTGCTATATATACAGTTATTAGTGTGTAAAAAATACAACGCTATGTGTGTGTGTGTGCGTGATGTCTGTATATATACGATGTGTATAAACTGATATGTGTGTATGTGTAAAATGCATAACTGTATATATACATTGCACTAATATATGTATTTCTATATACATTGAAGTATATGACTATATATGCACTTATTATCATTTTATACATATATTAACATATATGTCCACTGATTTATATACTATACACACTCACACAATTGCCATACACTCACTTACACACACAAACACACACTCACACTCACACTCACACACACACTCTCACACTCACACTCACACTCACAGATATATATACTACACATATATGCATGTTATGTATGACGTGATGTGTGTATATATACGATATGTATATACTCATATGTTTATGCGTGTATGTATACAATTGATTGCTATCAGTTATATACAATTATCAATGTATATATACATTGCTACGTGCACGCACATGCACCCTTACACGTTGATACGTGCACATATATCATCTAATGTATATAAAATACGTATATTAATTAGTGTATACATACACAATATATATACACTTATCAACGCGTTAGGGTGCATGTGCGTACACATATCAATGTATATATACATTGATAATTGTATATAAATGATAGCAAGCAACTATATAAACAAATAATAAGTGTATATATATGGTCATAAACATCAGTGTATATAGAAATGTATATATTAGTGCACTATATATATATATATATATATATATATATATATATATATATATATATATATATATATATATATAGTTATGCACTTTACCCAAACACACATATGTATATATACAAACATCACACACACGCGTATCAATGTAGTTTGTATACACTAATAATTGTATAGATTGCTAATAACTAATGTATTGTATGGTTCATGCATCAATATATATATATATATATATATATATATATATATGTATATATATATATATATATATATATATATATATATATATATATATATATATATATATATATATATATATATATACATATATATATATATATATATATACATATATATATATATATATATATATATATATATATATATATATATATATTAAAAACAATGGTATATATTGTTATACATCAATACATACAAAACATATGCTAATAACTTTATATATCACTGATAATTAGTATATATGTGGTCTTATGCAATAATGTTTATATAAAACCTTTATACATATACATATGAGTGTACGTATATACATATCAGTGTACATATACGTTAAAAACTGTATAAACTGATAAAACCTGTCTATATGGTCCTATATATCAATGTATATAGAAATGTATGTATGCACTATCAATGCGAAAGGTTGCGTGTGCGTGTGCGTGTGCATATCAATGTATATATAACTAATAACAAGTTTATATATACACGCATAAATATATCAGTATATACATATCATATATATATACACACTATATAGACATATATAAACTACTCATATATATTGTTTATATGGCCATATATATACACTCATAAATACATCAGTATACACATATATATATCTGTATATACATATCGTTTATATGGTCATATATATCATTGTATATAGAATGCATGTATTAGTATATACATACACAACATATATGTACCTATCACTGATAACTAATGTATTGCATACATCAATATGTACACAAATTGCGCTAATAACAGTATATATCACTGATAATAAGTATATACATGATCTTATATATTACTGTATATATAAAAACTTTACACATATATACATATACACTAATAACTGTATCAAATGATAATCAGTGTCAATATAGTCATATATATCAATCAATATAGAAATGTTTGTATGAACTTATCAATACGTAAAGGTGCATGTGTGTGCACATATCAGTATATATATATACAAAAAAACATATGAGTATATATACATATCGTAAATATACATACATCAGTTCATACACAACACGCATATATGTCTAGTATATATATATATATGTGTGTGTGTGTGTGTGTGTGTGTGTGTGTGTAGTATACAAATCTGGGTACATATACACTAATAACTGTATAAACTGATAATAATTGTATATATGGTCATATACATTAATGTACATACAGTTATTAAAACAATTTTTGTATATATTGATGTATAGCAATACATACCATTGCTTTTAGTGTATATATATATACTGATGCATATAACCACACAATAAATTAGTTATAAGCTATATATACAATTATAAGTGTGTAAAAAATATATCCATATGTGTATGTGAAGGCTGTATATATACGATATATATATACTGATATGTGTGTACGAGTAAAGTTTATAACTGCATATATATAATGCACTAATATATATACATTGATGTACATGATCGTGTAAACACTTATTGTATATTTATACAATTATTAGCATATATGTACACTAATTTTTATACCACACACACACACACACACACACACACACACACACACACACATAAATATATATATATGTATATTGATATGAGAAAAATTATTCTGAATGCTTATAGGTGAAAATGAACAGTGATTTCGCCTACCCCTATCACCGTCCAAAGTTAATCGCACAGTCACGATTGTTTGGTAGTATTTCATTTTTCAATTTTTTTCTACAAATCAGAATGCTCTGAAAATTGGAGCATGTGTACATCTTAGTGAGCCCACCTAATAAAAATATAAAAATAATAATTCGTGAAACAAAAATTAACCAAAGTACCCCTGAAACATTTTGAGGGACACAACACACATATATGTGTAATATATATATCTATGAGTGTGAGTGTGAGTGTGAGTGTGAGGGTGTGTATGACTGTGTGGAAATATAATATATCCAAAGTTGGATAGACTACGTCAGTGGTGAGCTCTCTCTTTCTTGCAGTGGGTGCATGTGTGCGTGTGTGAGCCCGTGTATTCTTATTTTCTTCTGCATCCAGTCATTACTATAAATGCCAATTTGCTAACAAGAAATGCCAATTTTTGAGGTTTAAAGTACTCTGTCTTAGAGGGGAACTTATAATGAGCTGGAGTATAACTAGTTGTTTGTTTCTTAGGTATCTTGATACGATACAAAAGGCTACAGATGAAGATATTGTACTGGAGCATACTTATGTATGAACAATTCTTTGTGCGTACTAGTGAAAAGAAGGCAAAGGTGACCTTGACTTTTGTGCCATATTTTGATGGGGATTACTTTTCTAGAAGGGAAGATTGTATTATTGCTAATATTGATAAAGAAGATGGTGAAAAATGACAAAAGAGTGGAAAAAGACCACCTTCAAAAGTGGCTACAAAATATTCAACCCAAGCTATTGTTGCGAATGATACTGCAAAGGAAGCACTCTTGACACAGAAAGTACGGACCAATTTTCTTTTAGCTATATCTTTCAAAACCATTCTTTTTTTTTTTTGCTACTTGAACTGTTATATATTAAACATTCTTGACCACTTGTCAAAAAACCACATTTGTCCTCAGATGCCACTTTTTTACAAAGATAACATCATTAATTAGTTAACTTGCCATTTTCTTGGGATCTTTAACATTCTTTCCACCTTTTAAGGGTTTGTGTGGTTCTTTCTTTGTTAGTTTGTTCATCTTATTGAATGTAATGCTAATTTACATTGTATTTCCTTTGCCAGCTTGGAGATTCCATTCGTCAGAAGAGGGAGGATTTTATTGTGGTTCACATGCAGCATGCATGCAAGTACTGTGGTGAATTTGAATTATCTAGGAAGCTCCGGGTTTGTATGTTGTGTGAAAATTTTTATCTTTGTGAGAAGTAAGTGCTTATTTTGATATAGTGAATGATTTTTTACAATTTACCCTTCTAAGTGAATTATGTCTTTCAAATGTTGGTCTTAAGATAAACTCGCATGATTCTGGAAAATCATATCATCTATGTTTTATTAAGAATAGAAAAGAAAAGCTTTCGTAAACTGAATGAATGCCATAGAATTTAATTGCAAAAATGCACTATAGTGGATATTTTAAAGAACTTATAATTTCACCTTTTAATTCGGTCAGTATGCGATGCAATATCTATTTGAATCAAAAGCAGTTTTTAACTTTTAAATGATGAAAATGTTAACTAATTTTTTGTTTATCTTGAAGTTGTTATGAGGCCGAACAAAATGTTGATTGCAAGAATCGAATTCCCTGTAACAGAAGGGGAAGGCATTCCTTTTCTCCTATAAGTAGAGCAATTGGACATGAAGTCTCATCTAAATTTCATCATACATGGATTATCTTATGCGCATTTCAACTTTTAATATTTTATAGATTTCTTAAATGTGACTGTATAGTATGGTGGACTATATAAAAATCATGGTCCATTGGGTCATTGCAAACCACTTTGAAAGATGGGCCATGATGGAGTGTGTGTTGGGTTCACTTGAACTGACATGGAAACCTTACTTCTCTCCATCACTCTCCATCCCATCAATGGAGGTTGATGATCCAATCGACATTGCTTTACCCATTTCCATTTTATTAGGTTATATTTACCCTTACTAAATTCTATTTACAGCTTCATTTAGCTTTTTGATCGCTATGCTTTTGGCTATATTAACACCACATATTAACTCCTTGCAGGTTGAGATGAATGATCCTCCTTCAAGTACCAAGGACAAAGATGGTATTTTGCAAAGTGAAATATTGTATACACCACAAGCCTTCTTAGGCTTCTGTGTAGATAATCATTTACAGTTTGATACCTTACGTCGTGCAAAGCATTCCTCTTTTGTGATCATTGATACTGTTCATGACAATTTCCGCAAGAGCTTACATTGTCAGCCACTGAAGGGTCAAGCGGAAAATAACGAGGTGAGCAGAAAAGGGGTTTGTTGAACATTCCTGTTAAAATATGTTGCTAAGTTGAATCACTATAAAGTTGTGAAAGGACCCATTCTGGGGTTTATATGGATTGATAAATATGTAGTTAGTTACATTTGTTTTACCATGGGCAAAGTATATTCTAATCCACTGCAGTATGGTAAAACCCCGGTCATGTTGGATCTTCCATATACATTGAAGTGATGGACAGTGATAGAGATTGACGTGGAGCCACTCACCTGAGGGTGGTTGCCACTGTTCCTCCATCATTATCCATGGCTTTAGTGGAGGGTGAATGGGGATTTCTACAATGTATTGGGTTATGTCATAATTTCCCTTGACCATGTATATACCATTGTTTTCCCATGATGAATATTCCTTCGAAGATTGTATGATTTTTTTGTAACATGAGTCATGAGAGTGCATTGCATATTACAACATGATTTAGGAAAATCAGAGAAGGAAAATAAAACATAAAAAAATCTTTTATGAGACCCAAAATTCAATACTTCTAGTTTTGTTTTCCTTCTTACATATTTATAAAAGTAACCTTAAGTCACTTTCCCCATAAGAAACCCTAGTCACTATTAAATCTTAGCCCTTCATCTTCTCAAATTAAATTCCAACTCTATCCCTCAGTTCTCTATAACATAAAGGGACTTATTTACCGAAGATAACTAAAAAAATTAAATGATCAAATGAACCCAATCTCATCTCTGAAGAAAAAAGCAAAATCAACAAATCTACCTGTTACCTTTCATGCACACACATGGGAAAGGGGTTCTAATAGTTATTTTACAGCCTTGGATTTCATGATCTCTTTACTCAGCTTCAAATAAAGTTGGATCTTGCTCTTCATCTTGGGTGAGCAATGCCAATATCCCAATTGTTTTGAACTTGAAGAACTTTTCAATGGTTGTGCTAACTCTAGCTGATGCAATGTCTGAGCAATGGAGAAATGGAAAAGGCATTTGAAAGATGTGATCCAGACATGATAGGGAGCTATCCTTACTAGATCACTTTCAAATGCTAATCCAGTTGAGAGCACTGAAGAACAAGGGATGGTCGCTTTCCCCCCCCCCCCCCCCCCCCCCCCCCCCCCCCCCACCATATTAATCTAAAGTTTTATATCTATCCCCACCCCCAACACCCCCCCCTACTGGCGTTATTATTCTGAAGTTTTAAATATCTCTCCCCACCCCCCCACCTTATCGGTGTCTAATATCATATGCATCATCAAACTTAATGCTCTCTTGTGGTTTAATCTGAGGAGTCCTAAACATCTCTTTCTCTCTCTCTCTCTCTCTCTCTCTCTCTCTCTCTCTCTCGCAAATCCATCTCAACAATGTCATTTTTCCTTTGTTTGCCTGATTAAAGGTTTTCATTTGCACTAGTTAACATTATAAATTTGCCTATGTATTATCAGCTTGAAGGATCAAAAGTCGAATTCCAATAGGAGATTGGTGTAAAAGAAGAAGAACCGACCTTTCATTGCCTTACGAGTTGCAGAGGTAGGAGGAAAGAAATAAAACCAAAAGAGGTCGCTGATTCATTCAATATTTGCTTTGATCTTCACTTGAAGTTGCTGTGTATAACAATTAATTTGCAATACTCCCTTGTTATCCCTCTATCTATCTATCTATCTATCTATCTATTTGTCTGTCTATCAATCCATCCATCTGTCCATTTCCATCTATTTATTTGTCTCTTCATGTATTAGCCATGACATTGTATATTATAATTTAATCTGATAATTATTTTCTGCATTCATTTTTCTGAATTCATTTTCTGATCTCACTTTAAAGATGGACAATTGTACAATACTCAAAAGGAAAATATTCCACACCCATTGCATGATACTTGAAAGAAGGTATTCCCTACTGAAACTTGTCTAAGAACAAGAAGTTTTTTAGCTTTTCAACAGGTTCTTGGAATGTGATGGGCATTTGGGGATTGAATTTTAGTAACTGTATGTATGTGAAACCATAAATGACGGTCCCCCGACTCATCTATTTATATAAGTCCTCCCTCCAAAATCCATCTCATCTTCGAGATGGATTCTAGATCCAAAATTTTAGTAGTTGAGAATCTCCATCACGGTGAATATGAATCTAAAAAAAGAATAACTTTTAAAAATAAAATATGATATTTTTGAGATGGATGTTTGATGCATCAAGGGGGCGCATATGACATGCGTCCCCTGATGCACGAAACACTTTTCCTACCGTAAATCTAGCGTTTTTGATAACCAAAGGCTTCTTAATGAATGTACTTGCAAAACTACTATATTTTCAAGGGAAAGTATACAATGAGACCATTTACCTTTGGTACATGGTGGTCACAAATAATCTTGACCATTAGATGTAAAATTCGGTGGTATATTTAATTCATTGACCGAGCTCTAGGTTCATAAAATTTTTCGAACTTTGTGACACCCTCAAGCTATCAAGTTTAACATCGGATGGTTATAAGTAATTGTGACCTCATTATACTAAAGTTTAATAGTTTCATTGTATAGAATCCTTATTCTTAAAGGTTCTTTGTGGCGAGCGGTTAACTAAGAGGGTTGGCAATGGGTCACACAGTCCGGCCTGATTCCAAAAGAGGTAGGCTGCGAGCCACAAAATATGGCCTGAGGACCAGGTCACTGTGGCTCAAGGGCCGAGTCTACCGGGGCCAGACCATGCCAGGCTTGATGTTTCTCCTTAAAGACTTCTTTTTTTTTTTTCTTTTTTTTTTTAAATAGTCTATGTGACCTATCTTGGCTTGAGCCAATATCCCTTTGACCCAGTCTTGGCAATGCCGGGCTGGGCTGGCAATGGGCTGGCCCGATCCATTGCTAGCCCTAAACATCTCACTGACGGGCCTTGACTATCATGACATAACAAACTCCAATCATTTTTCCCTTGATTTTTGTGCAAATCTAATTTTCACAACTATAACCAGTGCTTTTTCTGCATCGATAGAGGTTAAATGTTGATGATTATTTCTAATAATGTAATGTAGTAACTACTCTTTAAAGGCCCACATGCCAACACTCTCTCTCTCTCTCTCTCCTTGCATTGTGTATGTTCAGGAGCATACTATACATTTACTCCATCGGGTGAAACATTTATTTTAAAGAATTTTTTTTGCATTTGATTTGAAATTTTGCATTCCATCTAATTATAGTTAAATGATTATTTTCAAATTATAATTATTTTCAAATAAAAAAATTGTAGATTTTGAGTTCTTTAACATCTAGATCATATCCTCCAAAAATTGGATGGTTCCAATGCAATCTTGGGATTCTATTCTTTTTAGGCACATAGAGAGTGTATTTTTTTTTTTTGGGATAATATCCTCTAATTTTCTATTTTTAACTTTTATATCTCATTAGACCCAAGAATTGAAAATATTACTTGTAAGCAAAATGACTTCATCTTTTTTATCTTCCAACCTCCTAAACCCTTTTGACCATGTATTATTGGCCTCAATAACTTATGAAATGATTCTATCTCTTTCTCTCTCTAAAACTCCATCTCTCGCTTAAATCATCGAATGTCTCTCTCTCAAAAGTTAATTTCTCTCTAAAACCCAAACTCTGTCTCTCTCTCTCACACTCAAAACTCCATCTCTCTTCCTAAAACTCAAACTTCACCTTTCTCTCTCTAAAACTCCATCTCTCTAAAACCCAAACTCCATCTCTCTTTCACACATAAGAATTATGCTCGTGTTCGAGCTCAAGCTAAACCCCTTGACTGGTAAACTCACCGAGAAGCGAAGAGAGAGAGATGAGTTTTAGAGAGAGAGTGACGTAGTTTAAATAGGGCGTCATTTTAGTGTTTGTTTGGGTCAAAATTTTATGGTTAAAGGGGTCCAAGGGATTGTAAAATAGAAAAGATGAAGGCATTTTGCTAACAAGCAATATTTTCATTTCTTGAATCTCATGAGATATGAAAGTTAAAAATAGGGGATAAGGAGATATTTTCCTTTTTTTTCTTTTCTTTGGTATTAATTTCCTTGTTTTAGATATCACATCTCCAACGATATATATATTACACATATATATATTACACATATATATACATATATTACACATATATATATCTAAAACATATATATATTACATATACACACACACACACACACACACATACACACATATATATATATATATATATATATATATATATAACATATATTACACATATATATATCTAAAACATATCCAACGACAATTTTATGTGCATATCCAACGATATATATATATATATATATATATATATATATATATATATATATATATATTACACAGATATATATGTAAAACACACACACACACACACACACACACAAACACACACACACACACACACACATATATATATATATATATATCGTTGGATATGTGTAATATATATATGTATATATTACACACACACACACACACACACACACACACACACACACACACACATATATATATATATATATATATATATATATATATATATATATATATATATATATATATATATATATATATATATATAAAGCATATCCTTGTTTTAGATGTGCAAGTATAGGAAATATTCTATTTTTAACGACAATTTTATGCGCATAATGGAGAAGGAGGCTTTATGGAGGAAGACCCGGATGATAATCCTTGCTAAACTTGCCAAGGCCAAGAGGTTCGATCAAATAATTGATAGAAAGGGGCCATCTTAGATATTCATTGACATTGCCGTCAGCTTGGTATACGGGTCTATGACGAGCTAATTCAACTCTGGTGCACTTTTCCCACCAATCATCTCCTTCCTTCAGGAATTTCTTGGGACACATGACATCTAAAATAGGATAAAAGAGTATCAATTAATCGGAACTCATCTGCATATCATTCATATTGGTCTAAGGCTCTGACCAACTATCGATGCCTGTCATGACTTTAAGTCGAAAGTCTGACCTTACATTTCTCATATATTGGGTTAAGACTCTGACAGATCATTAATGTTTGTCATGGCTTAAGTTGAAGGTTCGATCTTATATCCATTTCTCATATGTTGGTCTAAGACTCTAATCGATGGCTCATGCCTGTTATGGCTTAAGTTGAAGGTTCGACCTTAGACTCGTATCTCATATATTACCAAGGTTCCGATTGACGACTGATGCCTGTCATGGCTTAAGCTGAAGGCTCAACCTTAGTTCCATTTATATATTGGTCTGAGATTTTGACCGATAGTTCATGCATGTTAAGGCTTAAGTCAAAGGTTTGACCTTAGACTCATTGACCGATAGTTCATGCATGTCATGGCTTAAGTAGAAAGTCCGACCTTAGGTGCATTTCTCATATATTAGGCTAAGACTCTGACAAGTGACTGGTGCTTATCATGGCTTAATTCGAAGGTTTGATCTTAGATCAATTTCTCATATATTGGTCTAAAACTCTAATCGACGGCTCATGCCTATTATGGTTTAAGTCGAAGGTTCGACCTTAAGCTCATATCTCATATATTGCCTAAGGTTTTGATGGATGATTGATGTTTGTCATGGCTTAATTCAAAGGTTCAACCTTAGATCCATTTCTCATATATTGGTCTAAGACTCTGACCAACGCCTGATGCCTGTTATAGCGGATGTTGAAGGTTCGACCTTAGGCTCACTTCTCATATTGGTCTAAGAGTATGACCAATGACAATTGCCCACCATATGGCTTAAGTCGAAGATCCGACCTTAGACTCATTTCTTATATATATATATATATATATATATATATATATATATATATATATATATTGTCTTTGGCTTTGATTGACGACTAATACCCCTTGTATGGCTCAAGTCATAGGTCTAAACCTCGGATTGATTCCAGATATATTTGTCAGAGGTTTTTGACCAACGACTAATGCTCATGATATGGCTTAGGTCATAAGTCCAACCTTGGACTTATTTCAGATATATTCATCCTAAAGCTTTGACCGACAACTAATGTTAAGGCTTTGTCTGACAACCAGTGCTCATGATATGAGTTTAGTCACAGGTCAAAGCTTTTTCACTAGCTTTTGTAGGCGAGTTGCTTGATTTGGGTTGGGTTTTTTTTAAGCATTCCCTTTGAGGCTGCCTCATGGGCCCCTTCTTCAAAGTCTTCTGAAGAAGATGAGGATATGCCAACAACCCAAAAGTGGGAAGATTGGCTGTGACTACCCTTTGCTGCCATAACGGCTAGGGGAATGTCTATTATATGATCCCTACTACCCTTAATAGCAGCAAGAAGGTCGGGATTTAGAGAGATGGATAGCTGACGAGGGAAGTTTGGGTTTGGAGAACTTATGATGTGATGTGAGTAGAGTTCTCATGGCTAACCGATATTTATAGGCACTCACATGGAAGCCGAAGGAGTGATCTCTTGGAAATAAGGGATACTGATGATAATGTGTTGAGAAATGACGATTTGATGAGTATGTTCCGCCATTAATTCAAGACTCTTAGATTAAAGGAATTCTTGAGGAAAACGAGGCATGTATGCATGACCATGATGAAAGGGATAATCGATGTCGGTAAACCACCAAATCACCTGATGTCACACACCTTTTGGGATTCTCCCACACATGTAACATTTGGGGCGGTTTTGTTGGCTGTGTTTTTAGTCACCATACAAAATAAATACATTTTAACCAGACGCATAATGAATTGAAGGTGTAATTATAAAACAAGTGCTTAACTGGTGTCAGATAGATGTCTTGACGGACAGTCGATAAGATATTAAGCGTGATCTTTGAAGATATTTCCAAAGATACAACCCTGATATGATACAACGATATGAAGATATGATATTCCCAAGACTCATCATATGAAGGCTCCAAGATGCCTTTACAGTATTGTTCATCAGTCAACTCATATATATCATGACTTATGACTAATGATAACGAGAGGAGTCAAACCATATCAATGTGAGACAAATTCTAGGATACATATACTCCTAAGGTTCATACATGTGTCTTCATAAGATATTAAAGGAATTTGATGTGGTATGACACTATCCAATCTGACGTTGGTCTAGTGTTCTCCTTGACTAACAATTGATGATAGAAGATACCTTTACCATCTCAAACGTGAGAAGAGTTTTAGGATATATATGCTCCTAAGGCCCATATATGCTTCTCCATATGATAGGTGAAATAATTTGATACAGAATGATAAATTTGATACAGAATGATAAGCTTCCTAATCCATCATCGGTCACACATGTGCATCGTGACTAATGATCGATGATAAGAGACCATGAAATCATATCAATTTGAGACAAATTATGAGATACATATACAATCCAATGGCCCATATACACCTCTCTGAATGATACTGGAGGAGTTTGGTGAGATGCGATAAGTCTCTTTGAATCCATCGTTGGCCAAGGATAAAGTGTTTGATGGATGGAGCCTAAGGAAAGCCTCATCATTTGATATCACAATGAGGTGCATCCTTGCAAATGTGATTCATGAGGTTTCATATGCCTTTAAGTCCAAGAATTATACAAAATGGGCATCATTCGGAGTTGACTTAACCCTAGCACCCGTATTCATTTAATGGTCAAGATATGCCTTGACCGACACCCCAAATTTTATGTTTGGGATGAAGTCGAGACTTTCAAGGATTCATAATTAAGGCATTATATCCCTCACCGTAAAGTTTCACAGTATTCAGAAATGGTTTAACTCCTCATCTGTATTCATTGACAATCAAGGGCCTTATACGCTGTCTGTCAAAGCCAGGATGACCTCCGGTCATCAAAGTTGAGGTTTCTCTCTATATACGAGGAGTTTTGTCATGGGTCCAGGACCATTAGATTCTTGAATTAATGCTGACCCATGACCATTAGATTCCTGACTTAATGCTTTATCACCATTAAAAGGTGCGACATTATATTAATTCTTGAGGTAGGAGCGGTTGAGCCCGCAAATCACTAATCCTACTGGCGTAATTTCTAGCAGCAAAGGGTCCACTTTGTTGAACGATATCTCTCTCATATATAATCTATTTGAAGCGAAACTTGGATCATTGGGTTCGTCTCTGGGTTCTCTACAATCTCTCCAAATTTCATGACCAAAGGGTTCATCACCAAGAAGCGGTAGAAGAAATATGCAGACATGGTAGAACTTGGCTGCAACAACTTAATCGACGATGGATACGAATAACAAAATCCCTTATTTTTCTTACACGATGTTCCTGCTGAAATCTTAGAGCTTTGAATTCGAATTCAAATGTCAAATAAGATGAACATTGACCAAGCATGTAGTTATCAACAAAGCCATCTATGAGAGCATTCACATTCAAACAAAGATACATGGTTATCGTCTATGGCTCAATTATAAAAGATAAAGGCATGTGATAAACGAATGGATAAACATGATAAGCTTTTATGCTTATCAACTATTGAAGGATTATATAAACCTCAATTCTTGATGAGGAAAGGACTTCAATTTCCTTGGATTGACCGGATTGGATCAGTTCAGCTCAGTGAGAGACTGAGACATAAACACTCTTTGATGATATTTGCATGATTGAGAGAGATAGAAGAGAGTGATTGTATTTTTCAGTAAGTTAAGGATCAGCCCATTGATACTACTGTTGTTGCTGCTACATTGCAATAATCTGATAGAGAGAGAGAGAAGCTATTAAATTTAGACTCACGATAAGCTTGATATCGAAGGAGCAGACCATCCATATGATACCTCTGCATAAAGTCAGGTATATAGGCTCATGATGGCCTTGGTATTGACTTATTTGATGTGTGTTTGTATATTTTCCTTTCCTAGAATCATATGTATAGACTTCAAGGCCCGAATCTAGCTTTCAGGCTGATGTAAATTGTAACATAGGTTCAAGCCTATGGAACTCTTCCGCTCTCAGTATGATAGGTAAAGCCTGTATTTCTATGATATGGAATACATGGGTGAATTTGACCTCGAATGTGTTTGCTCTCTGGTAGTTCATTAGGAGTCATGATGTTTTTTTTAAACATTTGAAATTAATGTTGCACATTTTTCAGAGCGACCAGACCGAAGTGAAGTGAAGCTTGGTACTGTCGTTTCAGTTAGATTTGGGCCGCTTCAATCAAATTTGGGTATGATTCAAGCCGATTTTGCTGAAGCTTGGCCTCTTCGGCCTAAGCAAAGAAATATCTATATAAAAATATTTTTTATTTTTTCATTTTTTTGAAATTTTTATTTTTTCATTATTTTTATTTATTTTAAATATATATCTTATTTATTTATTAAATTAAAAATATTTGAAGTCTTCCCCCGATCGGCTAAAGCACTGAATTGCTTCATTTTCTCACCAAATCGAAGACGACTCCGAAGAGAATCTGACAACATTGTGCACATATAATTTTCTAAACAATATAAACCAACTCCAAACATTACATGATCAACTCTCTATACCACAAAACATTTAAAAACTCAAAATTACAGCAAATAAGTGAAAAGTATCAAGGGGAAGCCAATTGTCAAACCCTTTGTGCCAAGATCACATAAGCAGACCTTTTGGGGTCTTAATTTTGTCCCATGTATGACAGCACGGACTGTGATACAAAGGACTTGTTTCACTTATGTGACGGCAAGCTTATGCTCAATTATTAACCACTTTATTAGCTTCAAAATGAGAGACATAAATGTACTTTTGATGATAATGTTGATAAAAACAATGAGCATAGACATCTTATGATGTATGGGAGTATATGACCATAGACAAGAGAAAACAAGTATTGATTCACAAGGGAAATGCTTTAGGATCAAATGACTGTGATGGGACATTCAAAGAATCACTAAATGCTTGCTAGTATGCATGAAATATCTCATATAATTCTAAGAGAAATTAGATTAACAAAATGGTAGAGAAAGTGGTGTCTAAATTCAAGATTGAAAACTAGACTATGCACATTACGTGGTGTGGATGCATAGTTTTACAAGGTAATCAAAGATCACAAACACTCGAGCATAAAAGGAGAAAATTTTTATTGTAATCACAAATTTACAGCAATAAAAAGACAGAAGAAATACTCTAAAAATAAAAGAGTAGAGGCTATGGGGATCACCTTAAGTATGGAGCATCAAGTGGGCTAGACACCGTAAAGAACTCAAATGGCCATATCTATATTTGCTCAAAAGGAAATGAAGCCATTTCAAAAATTTCACCTGACCTTAGCCAATAGATGATGCCACACCAAACTGTGATTTATACTATGATTATCATCCAAGACTTAAGGCCTAAGCCAAAATTTCATGATGTATCCTCAACCCTAGACACATGTGAAAAAAAACTACATGAGTGCCATCTAAAGCGTGTGACAAAATTACTCACTTAAGTAATAGAACTATTTTTCATTTAAACTATATAAAACTCCTTATTATAAAACACACAAATTCCAAGGAAAGACATCTAAGGGGGTTTTATGTTAAAGGCATGTCGGTCCCATGAGGTACCCTGTGTCACCTTATAGCCACTTGGATAGTACGTGTGGCCTCCACTAGCTTTCCTTGATTGAAATATACCCCAAATAAATTAAAAAACCTCATATTCTTGCTCCAAAAAAATTTTAAAAATTGCCAAAATTTCTCCAAAATCTCAAAATCATTTTTCATATAAAAAAAATACTTATTTTGATATCAAAACAAAATTGGACAAGAGGTAAATGATATCTATGGGTTGAAATTTTAGTATCAGAGTACTGCACTGCGCTAGTTCGGGATGATGGTCCATTCACTTGGAATGACGTAACAAGCCTATAATCCAAAGGCTCTGGTAAGGGCGCATAATATGGTTTATCAATGTCATCCCAATCAATTTTCCAATACTTTTAGGTGTGAGTGAATTACAGGTGCGCTCCTGGGGACATAGAAACAATAATATATAGGGTCCCTGCACATGTGTACCAGCTCTTCCTAGTTGGATAATTACACTTAGAAGAGTGGCTTCTTGCGCAATTGTGAGTGCAAATGCCACAAGTTGTTCTCGTATCAGAGTGTGGACTCATTCCCTATGAGTCATGACCATCCCATGTAGGGTTATTATACTTAGATATTGGGGTTCTTATTTCCTTTTAGTTCTCTTAACCCTATCCAACACATAATCACATGAGGCATATAGTCTAAGTATATCAATGACTTAGAGGCGACCCTCACACTTCTAAAAGCATTGATCAACAACCGCATATAAGAAGAACAATGACCTTCCAAAATAACTCCCACAAAACAAGTATTTGTAATGATGTTAGGACAACATGAAACATTAGGATCCCACACAATCCATAAACCCCCACAGGCACCGACATAATCCGCCCCACAAAAAATAACAAACCCAAAATCCAAATCTCCTTAACAATAAAAAGAGACGGATTTGGTAATTTAGTTTCATGCAATAACAAAACATCAACTTATATTTATGGACAAGAAGCTTTACGTCCTTCTTACGATGCAACTCATCGAGGCCCCGAACATTCCAACTTATTAGCTTCATTTTGGTGCATAAGTAGCTCCATTTTCGACAAGCTCCTCACCTTCCCAGCGGATATGGAGGTACATGATTCTACGGGTTCCATTACACTGTCATCACTTAGGATGATCAAACCACCACCACCTTGATCCATTTTTTGAGCTGCAAGGCTAGGCGATGATCTTGTAGGTTGGGAATACTCTTGGCAATCCCTTTGCCCTCAGCTTTTGTCTTCTCAGCAGGAGTCTCGATGACCTTGTCTCCCACCTTACTTCTTCTTCCTCCTTGGCCCTCTAGACCTTTCCTCATAAAGCATCTGCAACCTGTCTATTCAGAGCATTGAAAGTCACTCCCATGTCCCCAAGGATACTTTCAAAATCCTCATATTCATCACCATCAGATGAGAGAACTTGTCATCCTTAAAAGAAATCAACTCTAGGTTCTCAGCTGGGAAAACATTTAACGGGGGAATCATCAATGCTTCCTCAATAGAACCATCCATCGCCACCATAGTTTGAACTTGTTGAGGGTCCACAATAGCATTACTAGGATTCTCTGTTTGCATTTCTTCTTCATGTTCAAGATTAGTAAGAGGCGGTCTCTACTGCTCTGTTGAAGGGTTCCCTTCTTAACAACCAGTCTAAATGGTAGGAGTTTTTTCGGTGCCATGGTATTCAAGAAGCTAGAAAATGTCCACAAAAAATTACTATTAAACTTAAGCAAACACTGCGCCAAACGGATTGCGTCTTCTTCCCTCAGAGATGTAGTTACAAAAAATTACTATTAAACTTAAGCAAACACTTTTTTGTAGTTAAAAAAATGGATTACTTTCCAATGAATTTTCTTAAGAACTCTTTTAACTTCTAACTCATCATTATGACAAAAGATAAATCCAAACTTCTTAACCGGTGGATCATAAGAAAGCTATCATGCTCTACCAGCCTAGTCGCTCAAATAAAAAAGGTCATTAGACGGGGAACAAAAAGGACCAACCAACAATAAAGCAATATGCTTGGAAGTATGAGAACCGCACTACATCTGAATTAAACAAAAAAAAAAATTTGACTCTTAAGGGAAAACGAGCTAAGATATAATTTAAGCTTTTAACTTAGTCCACTTTTGATTGTGAAATCTAGGCGAAGGAACTCATTTTTTTTTCTTGAAATTTATATCAAAGAAATGAACTTTCAACTTAGTTCACTTTTGATTGTGAAATTTAGGCGAAGGAACTCATTTTTTTTCTCCTGAAATTTATATCAAATAAATCAGTCTTGTAATCCAGGAAATTCAAGTATGTTGGACACCTACAAGAGTACCATTGTAGGTCCCTTCTATGTGTATGTGGAAGGGACCGCATCATTTCCAGATTTCTATTCTTTTTTCTTTTTCTCAAATTTTTTTTTGTTTGAGGTGTCACCATCTTCAGATTGGAAACTTGTTGTATGCACCAGGGGACAAATTCTTAAATTTGTATTCCCAGAGGCATAAAACATCTATCTTAAAGATGGATTCATATGGGTAGTTTCTCTCGAAAAAAGTTATAACCAATGGTCTAAATATTTCATCCATAAAATTATCTGTTTCAGCTTTTAAAATTTGTTTTTCTAATAAATTCATGATATCCATGTTAAAGGTTATATATTCCTTAAAAATTAGGTCTAAAATTTATCTCAAAAATGTATTTTTAAGAGATGACTCATCTCTATATATGAGTCCCTATGAGTCCCATGACTCGTAGAAACCCTTTCCTTTTTTAATTACTACGTCTCCATAAATAACATGTGGAAAATTGTTTCATATGGATTGGACAACATTTCTACATATGCGGTTCAGAATGTTTAAAGCATCCATTTTAAAGATAAATATAAAATAATACAAACTAATGGTCTAAATATTTTCTTATTAGATTTATTAATTTTAATTTTTAAAATTTATTTATTTAAGTCTTAAAATCCATCTGAAAAATAGATTTATCAACA
>NC_142348.1:22492500-22552500 GCF_054954075.1 Amborella trichopoda | reverse complement strand
ATACATTGATGTATATGACCATATATACATTTATTATTAGTTTAAAAATTTATTAACGTATATGTACACTGTTTTATACAGTGTAAATAACTGTATATATACAATGCATTTAATGTTTATATTTCTATATACATTGATGTATATGACCATATATGCACTTATTATTAGTTTATAAATTTATTAACATATATGTACACTGATTTATATACTACACACACACTCTCACACTCACACTCACACTCACACTCACACTCACACTCACACTCACACTCGTACATTTGTTATCAACTATATATATAGTTATTAGTGTGTAAAAATAATATTGATGTGTGTGTGCGATGCTGTATAGATGCGATGAGTATATATTGATATGTTTGTGTGTATAGTGCATAGTGTGTAAAATGCATAATTGTATATAAACATTTATTAGTGTGTTAAAATATATACATTTATATATACATTGATGTATTTGATCATATATATACTTATTATCAGTTTATACGGTTAGTAACCTATATGTTTATTGATTTATATACTACACAAACACATATATACACAAACACACACTCACACACTCACACACTCACACTCACACTCACACAGACACTAACACTGACACTGACACTCACAGATATGTATACTACACATATGCGTGGTGTGTATGGACTGATGTGTATATTTACGATATGTATATGTTTTTACGTATATGTATACAGTTGCTTACTATCAGTTATATACAATTATCGATGTATATATACACTGACATGCGCACGCACATGTACCCTAACGCGTGGATAAGTGCATATATAATGTGTATGTATACACTAATACATGCATTCTATATACACTGATATATTTGACCATATTGACTATTATTAGTAGTTTATATGTATATACGGTGTGCGTTAAATGATATGTATTTATTGATATGTTTATATATATGTATAACCTTGCTATCAGTTATATATGCACTAATATGCGACACACATGGGCACCCTCACGTATTGATAGTGCATACATTCATTTCTATATACACTGATATATATGACCATATATGACACTTATTATCAGTTTATACAGTTATTAGTGTATATGTACAATGAAATGTATATACGCACATTCATATGCATATGTATAAAAGGTTTATATGTACGCTTATGTAAAAGACCATGTATATACTTATTATCAGTGATATATATAGTTATTCGCTCAATTTGTGTACGAATTGATGTATAACAATATAGACCATTGTTTTTAGTATATATATACATACTGATGCATATAACCATACAATACATTAGTTATCTGCTACATATATAGTTATTAGTGTGTAAAAAATACATTGATATGTGTATATGTATGCGTGTGATGTCTGTATATATACGCTGTGTATATATTGATATGTGTGTATGTTTAAAGTGCGTAACTGTATATATACAATACATTAATATATACATTAGTGTATATGACGATATATACGGTATTTATCAGTTTATACAGTTATTAACATATATGTATACTACACACGCACTCGCACTCACACTCACCCACACACACACACTAGCACTAGCACTCACACTCACACTCACACTCACACTCACACTCACACTCACACTCACACTCACAGATATATATACTACACATATGCGTGGTGTGTATGGACTGATGTGTGTATATATAATACGATATGTATATACTGATATTGTTATATGTATGTACACAATTGCTTGTTATCAGTTATATACAATTATCAATATATGTATGCACTAATATATGCACGCACATGCACCTTTGCGCGTTGATAAGTGCATATATACTGTGTATGTATACACTAATACATGCATTCTTTTATACACTGATATATATGACTATAAAGACATATATTGACAGTTTAAATATACACAGTGTGTATATATACGATATGTATATACTGATATGTTTATATGTGTATGTATAAACTTGTTGTCTGTTATATATACACTGATATGCGTACGCACATGCACCCTTACGCATTAATAGTGCATATATACATTTTTATATACACCGATGTTTATGACCATATATATACTTTTTATCAGTTTATACAATTATTAGCGTAGATGTACATTGATATGTATATGAAAGCACAGGTGGCAGTTGCAGCCAACAAGGTAAAGGGACAGATCCCCCTGCCCCCTCCTTTTTGATTATTTTCCTCTCAATTCTTACCATTCGAATCATTATCTTCTCTGTGAATGATTTTTCCTACCATATACAATTTCCAAATTGTGATAAAATCAGGTATTATAGAAGGAGATTATTTCTTCTGGTTATCACCTCTAATCAAATAAGCCTAGGTGAAATTCCATATTACTTTGTATAGAATTAGGCATAAGAATGGGTTTCTTCTCTTGATGTATTAGGTATGCTAAAATACCCAATTGTGATAGTCCATCTAAAGTTTTTATCATATATCTGTACTTGTTTTTATTATTGTTGATGAGCTTCATCTTCATTGAGTTTGCTTGTAATTCAACAAGCATGAATGCAACTTATCATCGAGGCGGATCTCTTTACGTTTTTTGATATTTGAGATCTTGAACTTGAAAGCTTGATTTGCTTAATGGTTCTTTCTTCTGTAGTATAGTACTGCTCTTGCCTCTGTCATGCAAATACAGAGTAAATTTTCTAGAGCCTTACTTGTGGTTTACAATTTTATTAAGTCACTTTTTCTTAACACGTACACATACACATACACAACACACACCACACACACACACACACACACACACATACACACACACACACACATACACACTCACACACAAACTAAAACTCACACTCACTCACACACACACTCACACAGATATTCACACTCACACTCGCTCTCACACTCACAATGTACATATAAACGACATGTATATACTGATATATTCAGTGTGCATATAAAGGATATGTGCATATAAAGGATATGTATATATTGATATGTTTATACATGTATATATAAACTTGCTATTAGTTATATGTACACTGATGTGCGACGCATATGCACCTTTACGCATTGATAGGGCATACATATATTTCTATATACACTGATATATATGACCATATAGAAATTTATTATTTGTTTATACAGTAATGAGTGTATATGTACACTGAAATATATTTACGCACACTCATGCATATTTATAAAGGGTTTATATATGCACTAATGTATAAGATCATGTATGTACTTATTATCTGTGATGTATACAGTTATTAGCTCAATTTGTGTATATATATGTATAGCAATATATATCAATGTTTTCAGTGCATATATATTGATGTGTATAAAGCATACAATACATTAGTTATCTGTAATATATACAGTTATTAGTGTGTAAAAAATACATTGATATGTGTGTGTGTGTGATATCTGTATATATACGATGTGTATATATTTGATATGTGTGTATGTGTAAAGTGCATAAAGTTTTATATACAGTACATTAATGTATAAATTTTTTTATACATTGATATATATGATCATATATACACTTATTATCAGTTTATGCAGCTATTAACGCATATATACATTGATTTATATACTACACATACACTCACACTCACACTCACACTCACATATATATATACTACACATGTGTGCGTGTTGTGTATGGATACAGTTGCTTGCTATCTGTTGTATACATTGATATGCGCACTCACATGCACCCTTACGCCTTGATAAATGGATATATACTGTGTATGTATACAATGTGTATATATATGGTTTGTATATACTGATATGTTTCTGCATGTATTATAAACTTGTTATCAATTATATATATTGATATGTGTACGCACATGCACCCTTAAGCATTCATATTGCATACATACATTTACATTTTTAAATACACTGATATATGTGGCTATATTGATACTTTTTACTAGTTTACACAGTTTTTAATGTCGATGTATGTTGATATGTTTATGAATGCACAAATGGATGTTGAAGCCAATAAGGTAAATAAACTGATCCCCCTCCCTCCCCCCTTCGCCCTTTTTTATTATTTTCCTCTCAATTTTTACCCTTCGAATCATTATCGTCCCTGTGTATGATTTTTCCTTCCCTAGGTAATTTTCTAAACTATGATAAAATCAGGCGTTAAAGATGGAGATTAATTCTTCTGGCTATCACCTCTAATCAGATAAACCTAGGCGAAATTCCATATTAATTTGTATAGAATTAAGCGCAAGAATGGGTTTCTTCTCTTGATGAATTGGGTAGGCTAAATACCTAATTGTAGTAGTCCATCTATTTTTTTTTTCTTATTTGTACTTGTTTTTATTATCATTGATGTGCTTCATCTCTATCGAGTTTACGTGTAAATCGACAAATATGAAAGTAACTTATCATCAAGGCGGATCTCTTTACGTTATTCGATATTTGAGATCTTGATCTTGCAAGCTTGATTTGCTTAATGGTTCTTTCTTCTTTGGTATAATACTTACTGCTCTTGCTTCTTTCATGCAAATATGAAGTGAATTTTCAGGAGCTTTACTAGTGTTTTGTAATTTTATCAAGTAACTTTTTCTTGACATACACACACTCTTGCTTCTTTCATGCAAATATAGAGTGAATTTTTTGGAGCTTTACTTGTGGTTTGTAATTTTATCGACTTTTTTTTGACATACGCACACCTACAGTACACACACACACTCACACTCACACTCACACACACACACACACACTTATACACTCACACTCACACTCACACACTGACACTCACATTCACACTCACATACATACACGCACACTCACACTCACACATACACTCACACTCACTCACACACTGACACTCACATTCACACTCATTGATATATACTACACATGTTTGCGTGTTGTATATGGACTGATGTCTATATATATACGATATGTTTATATTGATATATTTATGGGTGTATATATACAGTTTCTTGCTATCAATTATATACAATAATCATTGTATACCCCTATGCGTTGATAAGTGTATATATATTGTCTATGATGTATTTTATATACATTGATATTTTTAACCACATTGACATATATTAGCAGTTCATATATATACAGTATGTATATATACGATATGTATATACTGATATGTTTATGCGTGTATGTATAAACTTGTTGTCTGTTATATATACACTGATATGCGTACGCACTTACACCCTTACGCATTGATAATGCATATGTACATTTTTATATACACTGATATATATGACCCTATTGACACTTTTTATCAGTTTATACATTTTTATATACACTGATATATATGACCATATTGATACTTTTTATCAGTTTATACAATTATTAGCGTATATGCACATTGATATGTATATGAATGCACAGGTGGCTATTGCAGCTCATAAGGTAAATGAACATATCTTTAGTAAAGTATTGCTCTTGTTTCTTTCATGCAAATATGGAGTGAATTTTTCTTCTAGAGTGAATTTTCTGGAGATTTATTTGTGGTTTGCATCTTTATTAAGTAACTTTTTCTTAACACACACTCTTTCTTCTTTCATGCAAATAGGGAGTGAATTTTCTTGAGCTTTATTTGTGGTTTGCAAATTTATTAAGTAACTTTTTCGTAACACACACACACATACACACACTCACACTCACACTCACACTCACACTCACACTCACTCACACTCACATTCACACACACTCACATAGACACACACACACATACACATTGACACACTGACACACGCACACACTGACACACTCACACCCACACACACTCTCAAACTCACATTCACATTGATATGTATATGAATGCATAGGTGGCTGTTGCAGCCAAGAAGGTAAATGTACAGATCCCCCCCCTCCCCTCCCCTCCTTTTTGATTATTTTAGAGATTATTTGTTTGGATATCACCTCTAATCTGACAAGCCTATGCGAATTTCCATATTACTTTGTATGAATTAAGCATAAAAAGGGGTTTTTTCCCTTGATGAATCGGGTATGCTAAATACCCAATTGTGATAGTCCACCTAAATTTTTTATCTTATTTGTACTTGTTTTTATTATTATTGATGAGCTTCATCTTCATCGAGTTCGTTTGTAAATCAACAAGCACGGAAGCAACTTATCATCGAGGCGGAGCTCTTTACGTTCTTTGATATTTGCGATCTTGGTCTTGCAAGCTTGATTTGCTTAATGGTTCTTTCTTCTCTAGTATTGTACTGCTCTTCTTTTATGCAAATATGGAGTGAATAAAATTACAAACCGCAAGTAAAGCTTCAAAAAATGAACTTTTTCTTGACGCACACACTCTTGCGTCTTTCTTGCAAATATGGAGTGAATTTTTTGGAGCTTTACTTGTGGTTTGTAATTTTATTAACTTTTTTTTAACTGTACAATACATTAGTTATCAGCTACATATACAGTTATTAGTGTATAAAAAATACATTTTTATGTGTGTATATATCTGTGTGATGTCAGTATATATACGATGTGTATATACGGATATATGTGTATGTGTAAAGTACATAACTGTATATATACAGTGCACTAATATATATATTTCTATATACCTTGATGTATATTATCATTTTTACATTTATTATCAGTTTATATAGTTATTGACGTATATGTATACTGATTTATATACTACATATACATACACTCACACTCACACTCACACTCACACTCGTATATACACACTCACACTCACACTCACACTCACACTCACACACTTACATTCACCCTCACACTCACACTCACACTCACACTCACACACACTCACACACACTGACTACATTGACCTTGAAACTGACACTGACACTCGCACAAACACACGCACTCCCACTCTTACTCCTACTCAAAGTCACACTCACACTCACTCACCGATATATATACTACACATATGTGTTGTGTTTGGTATGATGTTTGTATATATACGATATGTATATACTGATATATTTATGCGTGTATATATATAGTTGCTTGCTATTAGTTTTGTATATTGAAAAGTGCCTATATATTTTGTATGTTTACACTAATACATGCAGTTTAGATACACTAATATATATTATAACCATATAAACACTTATTAGCTGGTTATATATATACATACAATGTGTATGTACATACGATATGTATATACTGATATGTTTATGCATGTATGTATAAACTTGCTATCACTGATATATAGATTGCTATACGTACGTACATGCACATTTTTATATTGATAGTGCATACATACATTTCTATATACACTGATATATATGACCATATAAACACTTATTATCAATTTATAATGTTATTAGCGTATATGTTTATATAAATGCACACTCATAAGCATATGTATAAAAGGTTTTTTTATATAGTAATATATAAGACCATGTATATAGTTATTATCTATGATATATACATTTATTAGCACAATTTGTATTTGTATTTATGTATTGCTATATATAGCATTGTTTTTAGTGTATATATATACTAATGCATATAACCTTACAACACATTAGTTATCTCTTATATTTACAATTATTAGTGTGTAAAATAAACCTTGATGTATGTGTGTGTGTGTGTTTTCTATATATATATCCGATGAGCATATATACTGATATGTTTGTATGTAAAGTGCATAACTGTCTATATGCAATGCACTAATATAAACGTTTCTATATACATTGATGTATATGACCATATATACACTGATTATCAGTTTATACAGTTGTTAACTTATATGTACACTGATTTATATACTACACTCATATTCACACTCACACTCACTCTCACACTTACACTCACATTCACTCTCATAGATATATATACCACACATATATGCGTGGTGTATGGACTGATGTGTATATATATACGATATGTATAAACTGATATTTTTATACATGTATATATACAGTTGCTTGCTATCTGTTATATACAATTATCAATGTATATGTACATTTATATGCGCATGAACATGCACCCTTACGCGTTGATAAATGCATATATACAGTGTATGTATACATTAATACATGAATTCTATATACACTGATATATATGATCATATAGACCTTTATTAGCAGTTTATGTGTCTATATATAGGATATGTAGATACCGATATGTGTATGTGTATATGTATAAAATTGCTCGCAGTTATATATACGCTGATGTGTATGCACCTGCACTCTTACACATTGATGGCGTTGACATACATTTCTATATATACCGTTATCAGTTTATACTGTTATTAACATATATGTGCGTTGATATGTTTGTACACACATGCATATATATAAATGGTTTATATGTACACTAATGTATAAGATCATAATAACAAATAGCAGGTATGTACATACACACATAAATATATCAGTATATACATATCTTAGATATTACACACTGTATATATCTATATAAATTGCTAATTAGTTTCTCTATGGTTATATATATCAGTGTATATAAAATACATGATATTAATGTACCGATACACGTTATATATGCACTTATCAACTCGTAAGCGTGCATGTGTTAGCACATATCAGTGTATATAACATTGACTAGTGTATATAACTGATAACAAGCAAGTTTATGCTTACACGCATAAACATATCAGTATATTCATATCATATATATACGCACAATAGCCTATACACAACACACATATTATTGTAGTTTTTATATATAAACATATATGTATGTGCGTGTATGTGTAGTATATAAATCAGTGTATATATACGCTAGTAACTGTATAAATTGATAATACGTAGTTATATGATCATGTTACATCAATAGATATAGAAATATATATTAGTGCACTGTATATATGCAATTATAAACTTTACACATACACATATCAGTATATACACATCGTATATATACAAACATTACATACACATATCAATGTAGTTTTTACACACTAATAAATATATAAGTAATTTATATATATACACTTAAAACTATGGTATATATTGTTATACATCATTATGTACATAAATTGTTTTAATAACTGTATCTATCATTGATAATAAGTATGCACATAGTCTTATATATTAATATATATGTAAACACATTATACATATACATATGAGTGTGCGTATATACATATCAGTGTACATATACTTTAATAACTGTATAAACTGATAATAAGTGTCTATATGGTCATATATATCAGTGTATATAGAAATGTACGTATGAATTTTTCAATATATAAGAGTGCATGTGTGTCCCCATATCAAAGTACGTAAACATATCAGTATATGCATATCGTATATATAAACATTGTATATATATTGTAAATTGTTAATAAGTATCTACATAGTGATATATATCAGTACACATAGAATGCATGTGTTAGTTTATAGATACAGACATACACAGTATATATACATTTATTAATGCGTAAGGGTGTATCTATGTACACATATTAGTGTGTATATACAATGTATATCAAACAAGTGTATGCATACAAGCATAAACATATCGTATATATACACATCAGTCCATACACAACACATATATGTATATAATATATATATGTATGTGTTGTATATAAATCAGTATACATCTACGCTAAAAACTATACAAGCTGGTTATAAGTATATATATGGTCTTGTACATTAATGTATATATACTTACTATCAGTTATATATGCCCTAATATGCGCACGCATATGCACCCTTATGCATTGATAAGTTTATATATACATTTATATATACAATGAGTTATATTGTCATATAGACACTTGTTATCAGTTTATGCAGTTATTAACGTATATGTACATTGATATGTATATACGCACTAATATATATTACTTATCAGTGATATATACAGTTATTAGCACATTTTATGTCGGTATTGTTGTAAAGCAATATATACTATTGTTTTTAATGTGTATATATATTGATGTCATTACTATATACTAGTTATCAGCTATATATACAGTTGTTTGTGCATAAAAAGTACATCGATGTGTATGTGTGTGTGTGATGTTCGTATATATACGATGTCTATATACAAACAGTATGTGTAAACTGCATAACTGTATATATATATTTCTATATACATTGATATAGATGACCATATATATACCTATTATCAGTATATACAGTTATTGGCGTATATGTAGACTGATTTATAATTGTATATATAACACTAATATATATATTTCTATATACATTGATGTATATGATCGTGTATGTACTTATTATCAGTCTATATAGTTATTAGCGTGTATATACACTGATTTATGTACTATATACACATATATATACTACATATATGTGTGTGTTTGTATGGTCTTACGTGTATGTATGTGATATGTTTGTACTGATAACTATATATATCACTGATAATAAGTATATAAAAGATCTTATATATGAGTGTATATATAAACACGTTATACATATGCATATGAGTGTGCGTATATACATATTAGTGTATATATACGCTAATAACTGTATAAACTGATAATAAGTGTCTATATGGTCATAGATATCACTGTATATAGAAAAGTATGTATGAACTTGTGAATGCATAACGGTGCATATGTATGCGCATATCAGCATATATATAATTGATAGCAAATGTATATATACACATGCATAAACCTATCAATATATACATATCATATATAAACACACTATATATATAAACTGCTAATAAGTCTCTTTGGGCATATATGTCAGTGTATAAAAAATGCATGTATTAGTGTACATATCCACAGTATATATGCACTTATCAACGTGTAAGGGTACATGTACGTGCGCATATCAGTGTATATATTAAATGATTATTGTGTATAACTGATAGTAAGCAACTGTATAAATACGCACATAAACAGATCAGTATATACATCTCGTATGTGCATACACTCAACAGTCCAAACGCAACACATATATGCGTAGTTTACATATATATATATGTGTGTGTGTGTAGTATATAAAATGCTCCATCTGAATTCCAAAAAATAATGAATGATATATTTAATCCCTTTTATAAATTCATAATAGTTTATATTGTTATTAGTGTATATGTACATTGGTATGTATATATGCACACTCATTTGCATATGTATAAATAGTTTATATATACATTAATATATAAGACCATGAATATACTTATTATCAGTGATATATATAATTATTAGCACAATTTGTGTATGTATTAATATATAACATTATATACCATTGTTTTCAGTATTTTTATATATTGATGCATATAACCATATAATACCTTAGTTATTAGCTATTTTTACAGTTATTAGTGTGTAACACGTTTATTGATGTGTGTGTGACGTCTGTCTATATACAATGTGTATATACTGTTATGTGTGTATACACATTGATGTATATGATCATATATACACTTATTATACAGTTATTAACGTATAGGTACACTGATTTATATACTGCACACTCACGTTCATTCACACTCACACTTACACACTCACACTCACACACGCTGACACTAACACTTACACCACACACACTCACACTCAGATTTATATACTACAGATATTTGCATGTTATATATGGACTGATATGTGTGTATATACGATATGTATATACTAATATGTTTATAAGAGTATGTATATAGTTGCTTGCTATCAGTTATATACAATTATCCAGGTGTTTATAAACACTGATATGTGCGCGTACATGCACGCTTACGCATTGGTAGTGCATACATACATTTCTATATACACTGATATCTATGACCATATAGACACTTATATCAGTTTTTACAGTTATTAGCGTATATATACTGACCTCACACATATAAATGTATCTTTTACACTAATAATTGTATATATAACTGATAATTAATGTAGTGTATGGTTATATGCATCAGTATATATATATTCACTTAATATAATGACATTTCTATAAATCAATACGTACACAAATTATGCTAATAACTGTGCTAAGACCGTGTATAATAAGTATATACACGGTCTTATACATTAGTGTATTTAGAAACACTTTATAAATGTATGTATAAATGCGTAGGGGCGCATGTGCATGAGCATATCAGTGTGTATAACTGGTAGCAAGTGTATATATATATATATATATATATATATATATATATATATATATAAACTGCTAATAAGTGTCTTTATGGTCATATATACCAGTGTATATAAAATGTATGTATTAGTTACACATACACTGTATATATGCACTTATCAAGACGTGAGGGTGCATGCATGTATACATATCAATATATATATATATATATAGATTATTGTATATAACTGATATCAAAGAACTATATATCTACACGCATAAACACATCATTATATACATATCGTATAAATGTACACATCAGTCCAAACACCACGTATGTATGTGTAGTGTTGTGCACTGTATATATGTAGTATTTTAATGATCATATACATTGACAATTGCATATAACTGATAGCAAGCAAGTGTATATATACACGCATAAACATATCATATGCATTAATCCATACACAACATGCATGTCTGTGTCTGTGTTGTATATAAATCCATGTACATATATGATATTAATTGTATAAACTAATAATCAGTGATATATGCGCTGATATGTGTACACACATGCACCCTTATGCATTGATAAGTTCATACATACATTTTTATATACATTGATATATATGACCTTATATACATTCGTTATCATTTTATACAGTTATTAAAGTATATGTACACTGATATATATATACGCATACTTATATACATATATATAAAGTGTTTATTTATACACTAATGTATAAGCTCATGGCTTACTTAGTCTCTGTGATATATATAGTTATTAGCACAATTTGTATACATATTGATGTATACCAATATATATCATTATTTTCAGTGTATATACGGATGCATATAACCATTTTATACATTAATATCAGCTACATATACAATTATTGTGTAAAAAATACATTGATGTGTATGTGTATGTGATGTTTGTATATATGTACGATGTGTATATACTGATACGTGTATGTAAAGTGCATAACTACATATATAAAGTGTACTTATATAAACATTTCTATATATATTGATGTATATGGCCATATATACACTTATTATCAATTTATACAGTTATTAACGTATATGTTCATTGATTTACACACAAATACATATAAATATATCCATATACTACACATATATGCATGTTGTGTATAGACTAATGTGAGTATATATATGATAAGTATATACTGATATGTTTTGCATGTACGTATACACTTGCTTGCAATCTTTTATATACACTGATACGCACGTACATGCACCATTACGCGTTGATGTGTGTATATATACACTGATATACGCACGTACATGCACCATTATGCGTTGATGTGTGTATATATATATATATATATATATATTGTGTATACACTAATACATGCATTCTATATACATAAATGGTCTTTTACATTAGTGTATGTATAACCACTTTATACATATCCATATGAGTTTGCATATATACATATCAGTGTATACATATATTTATAATTATATAAACTGATAATAAATGATAAACTGATAATAAGTATCTATATGGTCATATATATCAGTGCATTTAAAAATGTATGTTTGAACTTAGCAATGCATAAGGGTGCATTTGCCACATATCAACGTATATATAACTGATAGCAAGTGTATATATACACATACAAACATATCGGTACATACATGTCCGATATATATACACACTATATATATATACTGCTAATAAGTATCTATATGGTCATATATATTAGTGTATATAGAATGTATGCATTGGTATACTACATGCAAAATATATATGCACTTAACAACGCGTGAGGGTGCATCTGTATGCGTATATCCTGTGCATATATACATTAATAACACACATTTATGTGTAATATATATATATGTTATGTATGTGTATAAGCTGATAGTAAGTGTATGTATAGTCATATACATGAATGTGTATATGAATGTATGTAATTTGCTCTATATACAGTTATGCACTTTATCCATATACCCATTTCAGTATATACACTTCATATATATATACAAACATCACACACACATATCAATGTATTTTTTACACACTAACAAGTGTATATATAGCTGATAATTAAAGTATTATATGGTTATATGCATCAGAATTTATGTATATATATATATAAATATTCACTGAAAACAATAATATATGTTTTATAAATCAATACATATACAAATAGTCCTAATAATTATATATACAACATGTATATATGTGTAGTATGTATATATATATATATATATCTGTGTGTGTATGTAAATATGTGTACATATATGCAAAAACCTGTATAGACTGGTCATAAGTGTATTGATGGTCATATACATCAATGTATATGCACTTGCTATCAGTCATATATGCGCACGCACATGCACCCTTACGCATTGATAACTTCATATACACATTTCTATATGCAGTGATATATATTACCAAATAGACACTTATTATCAATTTATACAGTTATTAACGTATATGTACATTGATATGTATATACGTACATTCATATGCATTTGTATAAAGTGTTTATATATACACTAATGTATAAGAGCATGGCTTATTATCAATGATATATAGAGTTAGCACATTTTGTGTACGCATTGATGTATAACAATATATACCATTGTTGTCAATGTATATATATATATATATATATATATTGATGCATATCACCGTACATTACATTAGTTAACAGCTATATATACAGTTATTTGCGTGTAAAAAATACATCGATATGTGCGTGCGTGATGTCTGTATATATATGATGTGTATGTACTGATGTATGCGTAAACTGCATAACAGTATATATATAGTGCACTAATATATGTATTTCTATCTACGTTGATGTAGATGACCATATATACATTTATTAGCCGGTTATACAGTTATTAGCGTATATGTACACTGATATATATATTTTTATATACATTGATGTATATGACCATATATATATTTATCAGTTTATACAGTTCTTAGCGTATATGTACACTGATTTATATACTGCACACACACACGTATATATATATATATATATATATATATATATATATATTTATAAATGTATTTAAATATATATATATATATATAAATATATATAAATATATATACTACGTTCACACACATATATATACACATACATATATATATAATACACAAACACACGCAGATATACATATATATATATGTACTACACAGATATATATATATATACTACACATGCGTGTTGTATATGGACTGATGTGTGTATATATATGATATGTTTGTTCTAATAACTGTATATATCACTTAAAATAAGTATAGACATAATCTTATAATTTAGTGTTTGTATAAGTACTTTATACAAATGCATATGACTGTGCGTTGATATGTACATCTACGCTAATAACTTTATAAATATGTACATATATGCTAATAACTGTATAAACTTATCTAGAAATGTATGTATGAACTTATCATTGCGTAAGGATGCACATGTGTGCGCATATCGATGTATATATAACTGATAGCAAGTATAAACACACGTATAAACATCATTGTACATAAATCAGTGTACATATACACATTAATAGCTGTATAAACATCATTAGTGTATCTATATATAGTCATATATGTTAATGTATATATAAATGTATATATTAGTGCATTATAGAGATACAGTTATGCACTTTGCACACACACACATGAATGTATTTTTTAAACACTAATAACTGTATATATAGCGGATAAAAAGTGTCTATATGGTCGTATTTATCAATCAGTTTATATAGAAATGTATGTATGCACTATCAATGCGTAAGGGTGCATGTGTGTGCATATCAGTGTATATGTAACTGATAGTAAGTTTATACATACACACATAAACATATCAGTATATATGTATCTTATATATACATGCTGTATATATCTATATAAACTGCTAATAAATGTCTCTATGATCATATATATTAATATAGATAGAATGCATGTATTAGTGTACACATACAAGACATTAGTTATTTGCTATATATAGAGGGTTATTAGTGTGTAAAAAATACATTGATGTGTGCGTGATGTCTGTTTATATACGATGTGTATATACTGATATGTATGTATAAAGTGCATAATTGTTTATATACAGTGCACTAATATATACTTTTTTATGGACATTTAAGTATATGGCTATATATACACTTACTATCATTTTATACAGTTACTAACGTATATGTATACTGATTTATGTACTACACACACACTTAGACTCAAACTCACATTCACACATACACACACACACACTCACACACACTCTCACTCTCACTCTCACTCACTCACACACACACTCACACTCACACTCACACTCGCACTCGCACTCGCACTCACAATCGCACTCACACTCGCACTCGCAGATATATATACTACACATATATGCGTATTGTGTATGGATTGATGTGTGCATATATATGATATGTATATACTGATATGTTTATGCGTGTATGTATACTTTTGCTTGCAGTTTTTGTATAAACTGATATAAGTACATTGATATATATATATGCACACTCATATGTACGTGTATAAAGGGTTTATATATACACTAATGTATAAGACCATGTATTATTATTATCAGTGATATATACAATTATTAGAATAATTTGTGTACGTATGGATGTATAGCAATATATATCATTATTTTCGGTGTATATACAGCTATTTATGTGTAAAAAATACATTGATATGTGTGTGTGTAATGTTTGTATATATTCGATGTGTGTATACTGATATGTGTGTGTGTAAAGTGCGTAACTGTATCGATACAATGCGCTAAAATATATATTTCTATATATATTGATGTATCAGTTCATACAGTTATTAACGTATATGTACATGAATTTATATATTACACACACACTCACTCACACTTACACTCACACTCACCACTCACTCATACACACACATATATACACTCACATTCACACTCACACTCACACTCACTCATACACACTCACAAATATATATACTACACATGTTTACGTATTGTGTATGGACTGTATGTGAATATATACGATGTGTTTATATTGATATGTTTATGCGAGTATATGTACAATTGCTTGCTTTCAGTTATATACAATTATCAATGTATATATACACAAATATGCACACGCCCATGCACCGTTATGCATTGATAAGTGCATGTATATTGTGTATGTGTATACTAATACATGCATTCTATATATATTATTAATAGTTTATATATATATATATACAGTCTGTCGATATAAGATATGCATATACGGATATGTTTATTATGTATGCACTTGTTATTTATAAACACTGATATGTGCATGCACATGCACCCTTACGCATTGATAGTGCATACATATATTTTTATATATACTGATATATATTACTATATAGACACTTATTATCAGTTTATACAGTTTTTAGCGAATATTATCAGTTTATACAGTTTATGCCTTTATTGGCGTATACGTACACTGATTTTTATACTACACACACACACGCACTCACACTCACGCTCACGCTCACGCTCACACACACATTCGCACTCACACATACACTCACACTCACACTCACACTCACTCACAATCACACTGACACTCACAAATATATATACTATCACCTTTAATCTGATATGCCTCGTGAAATTCCATATTACTTTGTATAGAATTAGGCATAGGAATGCGTTTCTTCTCTTGATGAATTGGGTACGCTAAATACCCAATTGTGATAATCCATGTTAATTTTTTATCTTATTTGTGCTATTTTTTATTATTATTGTTGAGATTCATCTTCATCAAGTTTTCTTGTTAATCAACAAGCTTGAAAGCAACTTATCATCTAGGCGGATCTCCTTACGTCAATCGATATTTGAGATCTTGATCTTGCTAGCTTGATTTGCTTAATGGTTCTTTCTTCTCGAATATAATACTGCCCTTGCTTCTTTCATGCAAATAAAGAGTGTATTTTTTAGAACTTTACTTGTGGTTTGCAATTTTATTATATATATTTTTCTTAACACACACTCTTGCTTCTTTCATGCAAATTTCGTTTGAATTTTCTGAAGCTTTACTTGTGGTTTACATCTTTATTATGTATAAAAATGGCCATATATACATTTATTTCAATTTATACATGTACTAACGTATATGTACACTGATATATATACATTGATGTAAATGGCTATATATACACTTATTTTCAATTTATACATGTATTAATGTATATGTACATTGATCTATATACATTGATGTAAATGACTATATAAACACTTATTTTCGATTTATACATGTATTAACGTATATGTACACTAATTTATATACTACACACACACTTGTACTCACACTCACTCACAAACATAAACACAAACACAGTCACAAACATACACACTTATATGCTCTCGTATATGCACCCTTACGCATTGATAGCGCATATAGACACTTTTTATCAGTTTTTACAGTTATTAGCGTATATGTACATCGATATGTATATGAATGCACAGGTGGCTGTTGCAGCCAGAAAGGTGAATTAACCTAGCCCCCCTGCTAATTGTTTATTATTTTTCTCTAAATTTTTTTTATTCGAATCATTATCTTCCCTTTGAATGACTTTTCCTTGCATATACAATTTTTCAAATTGTGATAAAATTAGGTATTAAAGCTAGAGATTATTTCATCTGGCCAGTGTTTCAAAAAGCGCTAGGTGGGTCTTAGGCGGCTTGGGGGGTCCATGACGCTCAGCGCCTAAGAGGGGGCACCCAGAACCTAGGCGGCCAAGTCAAATCCAACAAGGATGCCCAGTCAAAGATGCTTTTAAAGACTCAAAATTTTCTACAAAACCTCCCAATAGATTTATAAAACATCAAAACTTAAATCTAATATCAATGGGTGATGGTTTGATCAATTTTTGTCAACTTAAAAAAATAAGAAATTTCCACCTCTGGGCGGGCACCCGGCTAGGTGGGTTCCATATCGCCCAAGTGGGGAGCAGGCCTTGGGCTGGGCGTTGGGTGCCTGCCTACGCTAAGCGGTCCGCTTTTTGAATCACTACTTCTAGCTATCACCTATAATCAGATATGCTGAGGCGAAATTCCATATTATTATATATAGAATTAGGCATAAGAATGGTTTCTTCTCTTGACGAGTTGGGTATGCTAAATACCCAATTGTGATAATCCATCTAAATTTTTTTATCTTATTTGTACTTGTTCTTATTGTTATTGATGAGGTTAATCTTCATCGAGTTTGCTTGTAATTAACAAGCATGAAAGAAACTTATCATCGACGCGGATCTCTTTACCTTGTAGATACTTATTAGCACTTTATATATAATGTATACAGTGTGTATATATACGATATGTATATATTGATATGTTTATTCGTGTATATATAAACTTTCTAGCAGTTATATGTACACTGGTATACACACGCAGATACACCCTTTCGCGTTGATAGTTCACAGATACATTTTTATATACACTGATATATATGACCATATAGATACGTATTATCACTTTATGCAGTTATTAGCGTATATGTACACTGATATGTATATGCACACTCATATGTCTATATATAAATAGGTTAGATATACACTAATGTATAAGACCATGTATATACTTTTTATCAGTGATATATACAGTTAGGAGCAATTTTTGTATACGTATTGATGTATAACAATATATACCATTGTTTTCAGTGTATATATATATACTGATGCATAGTACTATACATTAGTTATCAGCTATATATACGATATGTATATACTGATGTGTATGTATAAAGTTCATTACTGTATGTATATAGTGCATTAATATATACATTTCTTTATACATTGATGTATATAACCAGATATACACTTATTACTAGTTTATATAGTATATACACTTATTATTAGTTTATATAGTAATAAGCCGAGGCAAAATTTCATATTTCTTTACATAGAATTCAGCATAAGAATGGGTTTCTTCTCTTGATGAATTGGGTATGCTAAATACCCAATTATGATAGACTATCTTATACATTATGCATATGCGTTTGAGTGTGCGTATATATATATCAGTGTACATATAAGTTAATAACTGATAAACTGATAATAAGTGTCTATATGCTCATATATATCAGTGTATACGTAATATATGTATGAACTTATCAATGCATAAAGATGCATATGCGTGTGCATATCAGGGTATATGTAACAGATAACAAGTGTATACATACACGTATAAATATATCAATATATACATATCGTATATATAAATACTATATATGTTAATGACAGTAAGTGTTTACATGCACACATGAATGTATCAGTATATATATATAGTATATTAAACACTGTATATATATACATATAAACTGCTAATAAGTATCTATATTATCATATATATCAGTGTATATAAAATGCATGTATATACATACTTACATATACAATATATATTTAATAATCAACGCGTAAGGGTGCATCTACGTGCGCATATCAGTATATATATATATATGTATAATTGTATATAAGTGATAGCGAGCAAGTGTATACATACACGCATAAATATATAGTAAATATACTCACATTAGTCCATACACAACATACATATATGTGTAGTATATATATAAATGTGTGTGTGGAGTATATAAATTAGTGTACATATACGTTAATAACTGTATAAACTGATAATAAGTGTATATATGGTCATATACAAATATATATATATACACATATATGCTTGTTGTGTATTTTGATGTTTGTATATATACGATATGTATATACTGATATGTTTATGCGTGTACGTATACATTAAGTATCAGCTGTATATACTATTATTAGTGTGTAAAAAATACATTGATATGCGTGTGATGTCTGTATAGAATATGTGTATATACTGATATACATATATTTGTGAAGTGCATGACTGTATATATACAGTTATGAACATATAAACAGTTATGAACATATATGTACACTGATTTATATACTACACCCACACACACACGTACTCACATTTACACTCACACTCACAGTCACACACATACTCACAGTCACACTCACACTCACAGATATATATTACACATATATGCGTATTGTGTATGGACTGATGTGTGCATGTTTATGATATGTACACAGATTTATATACTACATCCATATACCCACACACACACACACGTGCACTCACTCTCACTCACACTCACATTCACAGTCACACTCACTCACTCAAAGATATTTCTATATATTATATATATATGTGTGTTGTGTACGGACTGATGTGTGTATATATAATATGTATATATTGACATATGTATGCGCCTATATATACTGTTGCTTGCTATCAGTTATTTACAATTATCAATGTACATATACACTGATATGCGTACGCACATACACCCTTACGCATTAATTAGTGCATATACAGTTATGAAGGTGTATATATGTAGACTGAGTTATGTACTACACCCACAGACACTCACACTCACACTCACACTCACACTCACACACTCATACTCACACACTCACACTCACACTCAGATATATATATTGCACATATATACGTGTTGTGTATGGACAGATGTGTGTTTATATACACATATACGATATGTATATACTGATATAGTTATGCGTCTATGCATACAGTTGCTTGCTATCAGTTATATACAAATATCAAAGTATATACGCACGCATATGTGCACATACATGCATTCCATGTACTTATTACCTGTTTATATTTATATATAATGTGTATATATACGATATGCATATACTGATATGGTTATACGTTTATGTATAAACTTGCTATCAGTTATATATACACTGATATACTCACACACATGCACCCCTACGCATTGATAGTACTTACATATATTTCTATATAGATCGATATAAATGACCATATAGACACCTTTTATCATTTTATACAGTTATTAGCATATATGTCCACCAAAATGTATATATGCTCACTCTTATTCATATGTTTAAAGGGTTTATATATACACTAATGTATAAGACCATGTATATACTTATTATTAGTGATATGTACAGTTATTAACACAATTTGTTTATGTATTAATGTATAGTAAGATATACCGTTATTTTCAGTGTATATATATATATATATACATATGCATATAACCATATAATACATTAGTTATTAGTATGTATAAAATACATTGATGTGTGTGTGTATGATATGTTTATATATACGATATGTATATACTGATATGTGTGTATACATAAAGTGCATAACTGTTTATATACAGTGCATTAATATATATTTTTTTATATACATTGATGTGTATGACCATATATACACTTATTATCAATTTATACAGTTGCGAACGTATATGTACACTGATTTATATACTACACCCACACACACTCACACTCTCACACACACACACATACACACTCACTCACGCACACACTCACACTCACACACATTCACATTCACACTCACACACACACTCACACTAACACTCACACTCCCAGATATATATAATACACATGTGTATGTTATATATGGACTGATGTGAGTGTTTATACGATATGTATAAACTGATATGTTTATACGTGTATATAGTTGCTTGTTATCAGTTATATACAATTATGAATGTATATATATACAATGCTATGCTCATGCACATGCACCCCTACTTCCTTGATAAGTGCATATATACTGTGTATATATACACTAGTACATGCATTCTATATACACTGAAATATGTGACCATATAGACACTTATTATATATATATATATATATATATATCTATATATATATATATATAGGCCTAAGGCACAACTTTATAGGGCTTCAACTGTCCATGATATATGACTCTATACTATTTATTATATGGTTCGTGATGCATGACTCTAAAATGCCTATAACTAGGTCCACAACATATGACCTAAAGCATTATCACATACTTCATGTATGACTATAAATAGATATACATATATATATATATGTACTACACAGATATATATATATATATATATATATATATATATACTACACATATATGCGTGTTGTGTATAGACTGATGTGTGTATATATATGAGATGTTTGTTCAAATAACTGTATATATCACTGAAAATAAGTATAGACATAGTCTTATAATTTAGTATTTGTATAAACACTTTATACATATGCATATGACTATGCGTTGATATGTACATATACGCTAATAACTGTATAAACTGATAATAAGTGTCCATATATATCAGTGTATCTAGAAATGTATGTATGAACTTATCATTGCGTAAGGATGCACATGCATGCACATATCGACGTATATATAACTAATAGCAAGTGTAAACACACGTATAAACATCATTGTACATAAATCAGTGTATATATATGTCAATGTATATACATGTATATATGGTAATATATGTCAATGTATATATAAATGTATATATTAATGCACTATATAGATACAGTTATGCACTTTACACACACACATGAATGTATTTTTTAAACACTAATAACTGTATATATAGCGGATAAAAAGTGTCTATATGGTCGTATTTATCAATCAGTTTATATAGAAATGTACGTATGCACTACCAATGCATAAGGGTGCATGTGTGTGTACATATCAATGTATATGTAACTGATAGTAAGTTTATACATACACACATAAACATATCAGTATATATGTATCTTATATATGCATGCTGTATATATCTATATAAACTGCTAATAAATGTCTCTATGGTCAAATATATTAATGTAGATAGAATGCATGTATCAGTGTACACATACAAGACATTAGTTATCTGCTATATATAAAGGGTTATTAGTGTGTAAAAAATACATTGATGTGTGTGTGATGTCTGTTTATATACGATGTGTATTTATTGATATGTATGTATAAAGTGCATAATTGTCTATATACAGTGCACTAACATATACATTTTTATATCCATTTAGTATATGGCTATATATACACTTACTATCACTTTATACAGTTATTAACGTATATGTATACTGATTTATATACTACTCACACACACTCAGACTCAAACTTACACTCACGCACACACACACACTCATTCACACACACTCACTCACTCACTCACTCACACTCACACTCACACTCACACTCACACTCACAGTCGCAGTCGCAGTCGCAGTCACACACACTCATACTCACTCGCAGTCGCAGTCACACTCACACCCATACTCACAGATATATATACTACACATATATGCGTAATGTGTATGGATTGATATATATACTATACATACATGCGTATTGTATGGATTGATGTGTGCATATATACGATATGTATATACTGATATGTTTATGCGTGTATGTATACTTTTGCGTGTAGTTTTTGTAGAAACTGATAATATGTACACTCATATGTACATGTATAAAGGGTTTATATATACACTAATGTATAAGACCATGTATTATTATTATCAGTGATATATACAATTATTAGAACAATGTGTACGCATGGATGTATGACAATATATATCATTATTTTCAGTGTATATACAGCTATTAGTGTATAAGAAATACATTGATATGTGTGTGTGTGATGTTTGTATGTATTCGATGTGTGTATATTGATATGTGTATATGTGTAAAGTGCATAACTATATCAATACAATGTGCTAAAATATATATTTCTATATATATTGATGTATTAGTTCATACAGTCTTAACGTATATGTACATTAATTTATATACTATACACACTCACTCACACTTACACTCACACTCACCACTCACACTCATACACACACACACATTCACACTCACACTCACACTCACACTCATACACACACACTCACACTCATACACACTCACAGATATATATACTATACATGTTTACGTGTTGCGTATGGACTGTATATGCATATATACGATGTGTTTATATCGATATGTTTATGCGAGTATATATACAATTGCTTGCTATCAGTTATATACAATCATCAATGTATATATACACAAATATGCCACACCCACATGCACCGTTATGCGTTGATAAGTGTATATATATTATGTATGTGTATACTAATACATGCATTCTATATATATTATTAATAGTCTATATATATATATATATATATATATATATATATACAGTGTGTCTATATATGCATATACTGATATGTTTATTATGTATACACTTGCTATCTATAAACACTGATATGTGCATGCACATGCATCCTTACACATTGATAGTGCGTACATACATTTTTATATATACTGATATATATTACTATGTAGACACTTATTATCAGTTTATACAGTTTATGCCTTTATTGGCGTATACGTACACTGAGTGTGAGTGCGTGTGTGTGTAGTATAAAAATCAGTGTATATTTTTATACTACACACGCACTCACACTCACACTCACACTCACACTCACACTCACACTCACACTCATACTCACATTCACACATACACACATTCGCACACACACACACACACTCACACTCACTCTCACTCACACTCACACTCACTCACTATCACACTGATACTCACAAATATATATACTATCACCTCTAATCTGATATGCCTCGCGAAATTCCATAGTACTTTGTATAGAATTAGGCATAAGAATGGAATTCTTCTCTTGATGAATTGGGTATGCTAAATACCCAATTGTGATAATCCATGTTAATTTTTTATCTTATTTGTGCCTTTTTTTATTATTATTGTTGAGATTCATCTTCATTGAGTTTTCTTATTAATCAACAAGCCTGAAAGCAACTTATCATCTAGGCGGATCTCCTTACGTCGTTCGATATTTGAGATCTTGATCTTGCTAGCTTGATTTGCTTAATGGTTCTTTCTTCTCTAGTATAGTACTGCTCTTACTTCTTTCATGCAAATAAGGAGTGTATTTTTTAGAGCTTTACTTGTGGTTTGCAATTTTATTATATAATTTTTTCTTAACACACACTCTTGCTTCTTTCATGCAAATATGGATTGAATTTTTTGAAGCTTTACTTGTGGTTTACAATTTTATTATGTATAAAAATGGCCATATATACACTTATTTTCAATTTATACATGTACTAACGTATATGTACACTGATCTATATACATTGATGTAAATGGCCATATGTACACTTATTTTCAATTTATACATGTATTAATGTATATGTACACTGATATATATATATATATTGATGTAAATGACCATATAAGCACTTATTTTCAATTTATACATGTATTAATGTATATGTACACTAATTTATATACTACACGCGCATTTACACTCACACTCACACTCACACTCACAAACATAAACACAAACACAGTCACAAACATATACACTAATATGCTCTCGTACATGCACCCTTACGCATTGATAGTGCATATAGACACTTTTTTTCTCAGTTTTTACACTTATTAACGTTTATGTACATTGACATGTATATGAATTCACAGGTGGCTGTTGCAGCCAGAAAGGAGAATTAACCTATCCCCCTTGCTAATTTTTATTATTTTCCTCTCAATTCTTTCTATTCGAATCATTATCTTCCCTTTGAATGACTTTTCCTTGTAGATACAATTTTTCAAACTGTGATAAAATTGGGTATTAAAGCTGGAGATTATTTCATCTGGCCAGTGTTTCAGAAAGCGCTAGGTGGGTCCTAGGCGGCCTGGGAGGTCCAAGACGCCCAGCGCCTAGGAGGGGGCGCTCAGAACCTAGGCGGCCCAGTCAAATCCAACAAGGTTGCCCAGTCAAAGATGCTTTTAAGGACTCAAAATTTTCTAAAAAACCTCCCAATAGATTTATAAAACATCAAAACTTAAATCTAATATCAATGGGTGATGTCTTGATCAATTTTTGTCGACTTAAAAAAAAAAGGAATTTCCACCTTTGGGCGAGCGCCCGCTTAGGTGGGTTCCATATCGCCTAAGTGGGGAGCAGGCCTTGGGTTGGGCGTTGGGTGCCTGCCTAGGCGCTAAGCGGTCCGCTTTTTGAATCACTACTTCTGGCTATCACCTATAATCAGATATGCTGAGGCGAAATTCCATATTACTATGTATAGAATTAAGCATAAGAATGGTTTCTTCTCTTGATGAGTTGGGTATGCTAAATACCCAATTGTGATAATCCATCTAAATTTTTTATCTTATTTGTACTTGTTCTTATTATTATTGATGAGCTTCATCTTTATCGAGTTTGCTTGTAATCAACAAGCATGAAAGCAACTTATCATTGACGCAGATCTCTTTACCTCATAGATACTTATTAGCAGTTTATTTATAATATATACAGTGTGTATATATATGATATGTATATACTGATATGTTTATGCATATTTATGCGTGTATATACTGATATGTACACTGATATACGCATGGAGATACACCCTTTCGCGTTGATAGTTCACAGATACATTTCTATAGACACTGATATATATGACCATATAGACACGTATTATCACTTTATGCAGTTATTAGCGTATATGGACATTGATATGTAAATGCACACTCATATGTCTATATATAAATAGTTTAGATATACACTAATGTATAAGACCATGTATATACTTTTTATCAGTGATATATACAGTTAGGAGCAATTTTTGTGTACGTATTGACGTATAACAATATATACCATTGTTTTCAATGTATATATATATACTGATGCTTAGTACAATACATTAGTTATCAACTATATATACAGTTATTAGTTTGTAAAAAATACATTGATATTTGTGTATGTGATATCTGTATATGTACGATATGTATATACTGATGTGTATGTATAAAGTTCATTACTGTATGTATATAGTTCGTTAATATATACATTTTTTTATACATTGATGTATATGACCAGATATACACTTATTATTAGTTTATATAGTATATACACTTATTATTAGTTTATATAGTAATAAGACGAGGCACATTTTCTTATTTCTTTGCATAGAATTAAGCATAAGAATGGGCTTCTTCTCTTGATGAATTGGGTACGTTAAATACCCAATTATGATAGACCATCATATTTTTTTTTCTTATTTATACTAGTTTTTCTTATTGTTGATGAGTTTCATCTTCATCAAGTTTGCTTGTAAATCAACAAGAATGAAAGCAGCTTATCATCGAGGCAGGTCTCTTTATGTTATTCGTATTTGAGATCTTGATCTTGCAAGCTTCATTTTATTATTAGTTTCTATAGTATATGTACACTGATTTATGTACTACACACCCACATACTCACATTCACACTCACACTCACATTCACACTCACACTTACAGTCACACATACGCACACTCGCACATACACACACACTGGCTATCACCTCCAATCAAATAAGCCTAGGCAAAATTTCGTATTTCTTTGCATAGAATTAAGCATAAGAATGGGCTTCTTCTCTTGATGAATTGGGTACGCTAAATACCCAATTATGATAGACTATCTAAATTTTTTTTCTTATTTATACTTGTTTTTCTTATTGTTGATGAGTTTCATCTTCATCGAGTTTGCTTGTAAATCAACAACAATGAAAGCAGCTTTTCATCGAGGCAGATCTCTTTATGTTATTCATATTTGAGATCTTGATCTTGCAAGCTTCATTTTATACAGTTGATTACTAGCAGTTATATACAATTATTAATGTTTGTACACACATGATATTCCCACACACATGCACTCGTACGTGTTGATAAGTGCATATATGCTGTGTATATTTATAATATAGACTGATATATATGACCATATAGACCCTTATTATCAATTTGTATATATATACAGTGTGTATATATACGACATGTATATACTGAAGTGTTTATGCATGTATGTAAAAACTTGCTATCAGTTATATATACACTGATATGCATGTACACATGCACCATTACGTATTGATAGTGCATACAAACATTTATATATACACACCCTTATCAGTTTATACAGTTATTAACGTATATATACAGTGATATGTTTATTCGCACACTCATGTGCATATGTATAAACGGTTTATGTGTACACCAATGTATAAGACCATGTATATACTTTATTATCAGTGGTACATAAAGTTATTAGCACAATTTGTGTATGTATTGATGTATAGTAGTATATACTATTATTTTCAGTGTATATATATATATATACTGATGCATATAACCGTACAATACGTTAGTTATCAGTTATATATATAGTTACTAGCGTGTAAAAAATACGTTGATATGTGTTTGTGCGTGCGTGATGTCTATATATATACGATGTGTATATTTTGATATGTGTGCATGTGTAAACTGTATATATATAGTGCACTAATATGTAGATTTCTATATATATTGATGTATATGACCATATATATTTATTATCAGTTTATACAATTATTAACGTTTATGTACACCGATTTATATACTAAACACACTCACTCACACTCACACTCACACTCACTGACACACGGTCACACACTCACTCACACACACATGCAGACATACACTCACACTTACACTCACATTCACACTTAGATATATATTCTATACGTATATGCATGTATGTATACAGTTGTTTTGTATCTGTTAAGTACAATTATAAATGTATATGTACACTTGTATGTGCACGTACATGCACATTTACGCGTTGATAAGTTCATAACTGTATATGTAGATACTAATACGTGCATTCTATTTACACTGATATATATTGCCATATAAACACTCATTAGCTGTTTAGATTATATATACAGTGTGTATATGTATACAATATGTATATACTGATATGTTTATTCGTGTATGTATAAACTTGTTATCAGTTATATATACATTGTTATGCGTACGCACATGCACCCTTTAGTGTTGATAGTGCACACATATATTTTTATTTACATTGATATATATGACCATGTAGACTCTTATTATCAGTTTATACATTTATTAACGTATAAGTACACTGATATGTAAATACGTACACTCATATGGATATGTATAAACGATTTATATATACACTAATGTATAAAACCATGTAAACATTTATTATCAGTGCTATATATAGTTATTAGCACAATTTGTGTACGTATTGATGTATAGTAATGTATACCATTGTTTTCAGTGTATATTTATTTACTGATGCATTTATCGTTACATAACATTAGTTATCAGCTTTATATACAGTTATTTGTGTATTAAAAATACAATGTTATATGTTAGTGTGTGAGCGTTATGTCTGTATATATATGATGTGTATATACTGATATGTGTGTATGTGTAAAGTGCATAACCGTATATATACACTTATTATCAGTTTATACTATTGTCAATATATATGTCACTCACACACGGTCACACTCAGTCACACTCATGAACACACACACACACTCACATGGACACATTCAGTCACTCAGACACATACACTCGCTCATACTCACTCACACAACTAATGTATTGTATGGTTATATGCATCAGTAGATAACATTGAAAACAATGGTATGTATTGCTATATATCGGTATGTACACAAATTGTTTTAATAATTATGTATCACTAATATTAAGTTTATACATGGTCTTATACATTATACATACGTATATGAGTGTGTGTATATACATATCAGTGTACATATAAGCTAATAACTGATAAACTGATAATAAGTGTTGAAAGGTCATATATATCAGTGTATATGTAATTTATGTATGAACTTATCAATGCATAATAAAGATGCATGTGCGTGTGCATATCAAGGTATATATAACGGATAGCAAGTGTATACGTACACGCATAAATATATCAGTATATACATATCAAATATATAAACACTGTATATGTAACTGATGGCAAGTGTATACATACATGAATAAATATATCAGTATAAACATATCGTATATTAAATACTATATGCTAATAAATGTCTATATTATCATATATATCAGTGTATATAGAATGCATATATTATACATACTTACATACACAATATATATTTACTTATCAACGCATAAAGGTGCATCTACGTCCGTTTATCAGTATATATATACATGTATAATTGTATATAACTGATAGCAAACAAGTGTATACATACACGCATAAACATAGCGTAAATATACCTACATTAGTCCATACACAACACGCATATATGTATAGTATATATATATATATACATAAACGCTCATAATTGTATAAACTGATTATAAGTGTATATATGGTCATACACATAAATATATATATACTACACATATATGTTTGTTGTGTATTTTGATATTTGTATATATATGATATGTATATACTGATATGTTTATGTATACATTAGGTATCAGCTATATATATTATTATTAGTGTGTAAAAATGCATTGATGTGTGTATGATGTCAGTATAGACAATGTGTACATACTGATATATGTGTATGTGTGGAATGCATAACTGTATATATACAGTTATGAATATATATGTATACTAATTTATATACTACACCCACACACACGTACTCACACTTCCACTCACACACTCACACACACACACTCATATTCATAGTCACATACTCAGATATATATATAACACATATATGTGTGTTTATATACGATATGTACAATGATTTATATACTACATCTATATACCCACACACACACGTGCACTCATACTCACACACATTCACATCTCACTCACACTCACAGATATATATATATATATATATATATATATATATGTATATATATATATATATATTACATATATATGCATGTTGTGTATGGACTGATGTGCGTATATATATGATATGTATATAATGATATATTTATGCATTTATATATACAATTGCTTGTTATCAGTTATTTACAATTATCAATATATATATAAACTAATATGCGGATGCATACACCCTTGTGCGTTGATTAGTGCATATACAGTTATGAAGGTATATATGTATACTGAGTTATATACTACACCCACACACACACGCACTGACACTGACACTGACACTGACACTCACACTCACACTCACACTCGCACATTCACATTCACTCACACTCACACTCATGCTCACAGATGTATATATTACACATATATGCGTGTTGTGTATGGACTAATGTGTGTATATATATACACATATATACGATATGTATATACTATGTATACAATTGCTTGCTTTTAGTTATATACAATTATCAAAGTATATACGCACGTATATGTGCACGAATGTACATTCCATGTACTTATTAGTAGTTTATATTTATATATAGTGTGTATAGACACGATATCCATATACTGATCTGCTTATACGTTTATGTATAAACTTGCTTTCAGTTATATATACACTGATATACATACACATATGCACCCTTACGCATTGATAGTGCTTACCTATATTTCTATATAGACATATAAATGACCATATGGACACTTTTTATCAGTTTTTATAGTTATTAGCGTATATATACGCTGATATGTATATACGTACACTCATATTCATGTGTTTAAAGGGTTTATATATACACTAATGTATAAGACCATGTATATACTTATTGTCAGTGATATATACAGTTATTAGCACAATTTGTTTACGTATTGATGTATAACAATATATACCGTTGTTTTCGGTGTGTATATGTATACTGATGCATATAACCATACAATACATTAGTTATTAATATGCATAAAATACAATACTTATATACTGATAGGTGTGTATATGTAAACTGCATAACTGTTTATATACATTGCACTAATATATAGTTTTTTACATACATTGATGTGTATGACCATATATACACTATTTATCAGTTTATACGGTTATGAACGTATATGTACACTGATTTATATGGCACACACACACACTCACACTGACACTCATACACTCACACTAACACTCATACTCACACTCACACCGACACTCATACTCACACACAGTCACACACACACACTCACTCATTCACACACACTCACACTCACTCATTCACACTTAGACACGTAGACACTCACACCCACACTCACACTTACACTTACACTTACATTCACTCACTCACACCCACACTCACACTTACACTTACACTTACATTCACTCACACACACCTCACACACACACAATCACACTAACACTCACACTCTCAGATATATATACTACACATATGTGCGTGTTATATATTGACTGATGTGAGTATATATATAAACTGATGCATTTAACCTTTGAATATACATTGATATATGCACTTATTATCAGTTTATACAAGTATCAACGTATATGTACCTTGATTTATATACTACACACCACACACTCACACTTACACACACACTCACACTCACTCACACTCACACTTACATACATACATACACATTCACACTCACACTCACACCCACACTCACACTCACACTCAAATATATATACTGCACATATATGCGTGTTGTGTGTGAAGTAATGTGTGTATTTATATGATATGTATAAACTTATATGTTTATGTCTGTATGTATACAGTTACTTTCTATCTGTTGTTATGTACAATTATCAATGTATATACACTGCTACGGGCATGTACATGCACCCTTACGCTGATGTGTATATATATACGATATGTATGTACTGATATGTTTATGCGTGTATGTTATATTTGCTTGCTATCAATTGGTGTACGTATTAATGGATAACAATATATACCATTGTGTTCAGTATACTGATGCATATAACCTTTCAATACATTAGTTATCAACTATATATACAGTTATCAGGGTGTATAAAATACATTGATATGTGTGTGTGTGCTTGATTAATGTATATATATGATGTGCATATCCTTATATGTGTGTGTAAAGTGCATAACTGTATATATACAACGTACTAATATATACATTTCTAGTTACATTGATGTATATGACCAAATATACACGTATTATAAGTTTATACGATTATTAACGTAGACGAACACTGATATATATATATATATATGCTATACACACACTCACATTGATATATATACTACACACACACGGTTACACTCACACTCACACAAACTCTCACACTGACACATTCACTCACTCACTCACACACACACACTCACACTCACGTTCACACTCGCACTCTCACACTCTCACACTCACACTCACACTCACACTCACACTCACACTCACTCACAATCACAATCACAATCACAATCACAAAAATATATGCTACACATATGTGTTGTGTAGAGACTGATGTGTTTATATACGATATGTATATACTGATATATTTATACGTGTATGTATGCTTGCTATAAGTTATATATAATTATCAATGTATATATACATTGAAATACGTATGCACATGCACCCTTACGCATTGATAGTGCATACATACATTTCTATTTATATTTATATATATATGATCATACAATACATTAATTTATACAGTTATTAGCTTATATATACGCTGATATGTTTATACTCACACTCATATGCATATGTCTAGACGATATATATTTAAACTAATATATAAGACCATGTATATACTTATGATCAGTGATATATATAGTGATCAGCACAATTTCTATACGTATTGATGTAAAGCAATATATATCATTTTTTTCAGTGTATATAACCATATAATACATTAGTTATCTGCTATACATTAGTTATACTGATGCATATTACAATACAATACATTAGTTATCTGTTATATATACAGTTATTAGTGTGTAAAAAATACTTTGCTGTATGTGTGCGTGATGTCTGTATATATATGATATGTGTATACTGATATGTGTGTATGTGTAAAGTGCATAACTGTATATAAACAATGCATTAATATTTGCATTTCTATATACATTGAAGTATATAACCATATATGCACTTATTATCAATTTATACAGTTATTAACGTATATGTCTATTGATTTATATACCACACACACACACTCACACAATCGTTAAACACTCACACACACAAACACACACACTCACACTCACACTCCCAGATATATATACTACACATATGTGTGTTATGTATGGCTTGATGTCTGTATATATACGATATATATATACTCATATGTTTATGCATGTATGTACACAGTTGCTTGCTATCAGTCATATACAATTATCAATATATATATACACTGCGATGCGCACGCACATTGATACGTACATGTATATTATCTGATGTGTATAAAATACGTATATTAATTAGTGTATACATACACAATATATATGCACTTATCAACTCGTTAGGGTGCATGTGCATACCCATATCAGTGTATATATACATTGATAATTGTATATAACTGATAGCAAGCTACTATATAAACAAATAATAAGTATATATATATGGTCATAAACATTAATGTATATAGAAATGTATATATTAGTACACTGTATATATATAAATATGCACTTTACACAAACACACATACGTTATATATACAAACATCACACACACGTATCAATGTAGTTTTTATTCGAGAGACCATGATGTCCAGTTTTTGGGTGCTGGATTGGGTGCATCGGTTAGATCGAGGATTATTTACCAGTGAACAGGTGGTCCTCGGGAGGGGCACTCTTTCTCTAGATATGGATACCTGGTTATGAAAGCGGCTATATTGTCTGTATTCGAACTTTGAAAACCGTCATTAGTGCTTCTCTTTCCTCCTCATGGGTGGCTTTAAATGAAAAAGAGGGTATATATCACTGATTATCAGTTTATACAATTAATAATGTATATGTATATGGATTTATATACTACACACACAAACACACACACACGCACACACATACATATATATATATATATATATATATATATATATATATATGCTACACATATATGCGTGTTGTGTATGGTTTGGTGTGTGTATATATACGATATGTTTATGCGTGTCTGTATACACTTGCGTGCTATCAATTATATGCAATTATCAATGTAGATTTACATTGATAAACGCATGTACATACACCTTTACGCGTTGATAAGTGCATATATACAATGTATGTATACACTAATATATGCATTTTATATACATAGATATATATAATCATAGAGACACTTATTAGTAGTTTATATATATATACAGTGTGTATATATAAGATATGTATATACTGATTTGTTTATGTGCATATATAAACATTTGTTATAAGTTATATACACTGATATGTGCAGGCGCATGCTCTTTTACGTATTGTTAAGTTCAAACATACATTTCTATATACACTGATATATATGGCCATTTAGATACTTATTATCAATTTATACAGTTACTAGTGTATATATACACTGATATGTATATACGCACACTCATGCATATATATAAAGTGTTTATGCATGCACTAATATAAAAGACCATGTATGTATATAGAATTCATGTATTAGTGTATATAAATACCATATATATATATATATATATATATCAATGTGTAAGGGTGCTTGTACGTGCGCATATCAGTGTGTATATACATTAATAATTGTATATAATAGATGGCAAGCAATTGTATAAGTACATGCATAAACATATAAGTATTTACAAATCGTACATATACTCACAACAGTCTATACACAACACGCATATATGTGCAGTATATATATATATATGTATATGTATATGTGTGTGTGTTTGTGTAGTATATAAATCAGTAAACATATACGCTAATAACTGTATAAACTGATAGTAAATATATATATAGTCAGATACATCAATGTATATTGATATGTTTATATTAGTGCACTGTATATATACAGTTTTGCAGTTTATACATACACACGTGTCAGTATATATACATCGTATATATAACACACATCACATACGCATACATAAATATCAATGTATTTTTTACATATTAATAACTGTATATATAGCTGATAATTAATCTATTATATGGTTATATGCATCAGTAGATATACTGAAAACAATAGTATGTATTGCTATCCATTAATATGTACATAAATTATGCTAGTAATTGTATTTATCACACATAATAAGTAATACATGGTCTTATACATTAGTGTATAAATAAACACTTTATATATATGAACATGAGTGTGCGTATATACATATCAGTGTACATATACGCTAATAACTTTATATCCTGATAATAAGTGTCTATATGGTCCTATATATCAGTTTATATAGAAATGTATGTATGAATTTATCAATATGTAATGGTGCATGTGCGTGCACAAATCAGCGTATATATCATTGATTATCAATTTATACAATTCATAGCGTATATGTACATAGATTTATATTCTACACACACACACATACACACATATATATATATACTACTACACATATATGCGTATTGTGTATGGACTGATGTGTGTATATATACGACATGTTATCAGTTATATATAATTATCAATGATATACAGTGATGTGCACACGTAAATACACCCTTACTTGTTGATAAATGCATATATATTGTGTAAGTATGTATGTATATACTAATACATGCAATTCTATACACTGACACTCACACTTACACTCACACTCATATTCACACTCACACTCACACACATACTCACTCTCACTTGCAGTCTCACTCATGCTAACACTCACTCTCACTCTCACTCACACTCACACTAATAATCACACACACACACTCACACACACACACACACAAACTCTCACACACACACTCACACTCACACTCACTCACTCACTCACACTCACACTCACACATACACACACTCACTCACACTCACACTCACACTCACACTCACACTCACACTCACACTCACACTCACACTTACACATACACACACTCACTCACACTCACACTCACACTCACACTCACACTCACACTCACACACACTCATGGACTCACACACTCACACTCACATTCACATTCACACTCGCACTCACACTCACACTCACACTCACGCTTATACACTCACACTCACAACTCACACACACACACTCACACTCACAGATATTTATACTATACATATATGCATGTTGTGAATTGGCTGATGTTTGTATATATACGATATGTGTATACTGATATCTTTATGTGTGTATGTATATAGTTGCTTGCTATCAGTTATAAATCAGTATAAATGTATATATTGTGTATGTATATACCAATAAATGCATTTTATATGCACTGATATATATGACCATATAAACACTTATTAGCAGTTTATATATATATATATATATATAGTGTGCATGTATACGATATGTATATGCTGATTTGTTTATACGCGTATGTATAAACTTGCTATCAATTATATATAGAATGATATGTTGACGCACATGCACTCCTACAAATTGATAGTGCATACATGCATTTCTTTATACACTGATATTTATGACCATATAGATAATTATTTTCGGTTTATACAGTTGCTAGTACATATGTACACTGATATGTATATTCGTATACTCATATGCATATGTATAAAGGGTTTATTAGTGATATATACAGTTATTAGCTCAATTTGTGTATGTATTGATGTATAGCAATGTTTACCATTGTTTTCAGTATATTTTTATATACTAATGCATATAACCATACAAAACATTAGTTATTAACTCTATATATAGTTATTAGTGTGTACAAATACATTGACATGTGTGTGTGTATGTATATATACTGATATGTGTGTATGTGTAAAAGGCATAACTGTATATATACAGTGCATTATATGACCATAATATGTACATTTTTATAAACATTGATGTATATGACAAAATATACACTTATTATCAGTTTATACAGTCAGTAACATATATGTATACTGATTTATATACTGCACACACTCATACTCACACTCACATTAACACTCACACTCACACTCACACTTACACACACACTCACACTCACACTCACACTCACGCTCAGACTCACGCTCACACTCACACACACTCACACTCATTCACACTCACACTCACACTCACACTCACATTTACACGCACACGCACACTCGCACTCACTCACACACACTCACACTTACACACACACTCACACTCAGATATTTATACTATGCATATATGTGTGTTGCGTATAGACTATTGTGTATATATACGATATGTATATGACTATATATACAGTTATTATTAGTTTATAAATTTATTAACGTATATGTACACTGATTTATAAACTACATACATACACACTCACACTCACACTCACACTCATACTCACACTCACACTCACACTCATACTCATAGTCACACACACATACACTGACATACTCACACTCACACTCACATTCACAGATATATATTTACTATCACTTCTAATCTGATAAGCCTAGGCGAAATTCCACATTACTTTGTATAGAATTCGGCATAAGAATGGGTTTCTTCTCTTGATGAATTGGGTATGCTAGATACCCAATTGTGATAGTCCGTCTAAATTTTTTATCTTATTTGTACATTTTTTTATTATTATTGATGAGCTTCATCTTTGTTGAGTTTTCCTGTAAATCAACAAGCATGAAAGCAATTTGTCATCAAGGCGGATGTCTTTCCGTTATTCGATATTTGAGATCTTGATCTTACAAGCTTGATTTGCTTAATGGTTCTTTCTTCTGTAGTATAACACTGCTCTTGCTTCTTTCATGCAAATATGGAGTGATATATTACTGCTCTTGCTTCTTTCACACTCACACTCACACTCACACTCACACTCACACTGACAAATATATATATACTATCACCTGTAATTTGATTAGCCTTGGCAAAATTCCTTATTACTTTGTGTAGAATTAGGCATAAGAATGGGTTTCTTCTCTTGATGAATTGGGTATGCTAAATACCCTATTGTGATAGTCCATGTAAATTTGTTATCTTATTTGTACTTGTTTTAATTATTATTGATGAGCTTCATCTTCGTTGAGTTTTCCTGTAAATCGACAAGCATGAAAGCAATTTGTCATCGAGGCGGATCTCTTTACGTTATTCGATATTTGAGATCTTGATCTTGCAAGCTTGATTTGCTTAATGGTTCTTTCTTCTGTAGTATAGCACTGCTCTTGGTTCTTTCATGCACATATGGAGTGATATATTAGTGCTCTTGCTTCTTTCACACTCACACTCACACTCACACTAACAAATATATATACTATCACCTGTAATTTGATTAGCCTTGGCGAAATTCCTTATTACTTTGTGTAGAATTAAGCATAAGAATGAGTTTCTTCTTTTGATGAATTGGGTATGCTAAATACCCTATTGTGATAGTCCATGTAAATTTGTTATCTTATTTGTACTTGTTTTCTATTATTGATGAGCTTCATCTTCATTGAGTTTTCTTGTAAATCAACAAGCATGAAAGCAACTTATCATAGAGGTGGATCTCTTTACATTATTCGATATTGAGAGCTTGATATTGCAAGCTTGATCTGCTTGATGGTTCTTTCTTCTCTATTATAGGACTGCTTTTGCTTCTTTCATGCAAATATGGAGTGAAATTTTTGGAGCTTTACTTGTGGTTTGCAATTTTATTAAGTATCGTTTTCTTAACACACACACTTTTGCTTCATTCATGCAAATATTTAGTGAATTTTCTAGAGCTTGACTTGTGGTTTGCAATTTTATTAACTTTTTCTTTACACACACGCACACACACCACACGCACATACTCGCACTCACACTCACACTCACACACACACACACACACTCACACTCACACTCACACTCACACTCACACTCACACACTCACAGTCACACTCACACTCACACTCACACTCGCACATTAGTTAGCAGCTATATATATAGTTATTAATGTGTAAAAATAATATTAATATGTAGTTATCAGCTATATATATAGTTATTAATGTGTAAAAATAATATTAATATCTGTGTGTGTGTGTGATGTCTGTATAGATGCGATGAGTATATATTGATATGTTTGTATGTAAAGTGCATAGTGTGTAAAATGCATAACTATATATATACAGTTATTAGTGTGTTAAAATATATACGTTTCTATATACATTGATGTATATGACAATATATATATACTTATTATCAGTTTATACAGTTAGTAACCTATATGTTTTCTAATTTATATACCACACACACTTATATACACACAAACACACATTCACACAATCTCACTCACACTCACAGATATATATTCTACACATATGCGTGTCCTGTGTGGACTGATGTGTGTATATATACGATATGTATATACTATATGTTTACATATGTATGTATATAATTGTTTTTATCTGTTAAGTACAATTATCAATGTATATGTACACTGGTATGTACACATATATGCACCCTTACACGTTGATGAGTGCGTATATACTATGTATGTATACACTAATACATGCATTCTATATGCACTGATATATATGACCATATAGACACTCATTAGTTGTTTATGTATATATATACGAAATGTATATACTGATATGTTTATTCGTGTCTGTATAAACTTGTAATCAGTTATATATATACATTATTATGCGAACGCACATGCACCCTTAAATATTGATATATATGACCATGAGGACTCTTATTATCAGTTTATACAGTTATTAGCGTATATGTACACTGATATTTATATACGCGCACTCATATGCATATGTATAAGCGGTTTATATATACACTAATGCATAAAACCATGTAAACACTTATTAGCAGTGCTATATATAGTTATTAGCACAATTTGTATACGTATTGATGTATAGCAATGTATACCCTTGTTTTCAGTGTATATTTATTTACTGATGCAATTATCGTTACATAACATTAGTTATCAACTTTATATACAGTTATTAGTGTTTTAAAAATACATTATTGTAAGTGAGTGTGTGAGTGTTCTGTCTATATATATGTGATGTGTATATACTGATTTGTGTGTATGTAAAGTGCATAATTGTATATATACAATGCATTAATATATATATTTCTATATACATTAATGTATATGACTATATACACATTTACTATCAATTTATACTATTATTAACATATATGTACACTGATTTATGTACCACACACTCAGTCACACGTACAGTCACACACACTCACACACACTATATACATTGAAAACAATGATATGTATTGCTATATATATATATGTACACAAATTATTTTAGTAATTGTATGTATCATTTATAATAAGTATATACATGGTCTTATACATTATACATATGCGTTTGAGTGTGCATATATATATATATATATATATATATATATATATATATATATATATATCAGTGTACATATAAGTTAATAACCGATAAACTGATAATAAGTATCTATATGCTCATATATATCAGTGTATACGTAATATATGTATGAACTTATCAATGCATAAATGCGTGTGCATATCATTGTATATGTAACAGATAGCAAGTGTATACATACACGCATAAATATATCAATATATACATATCGTATATATAAACACTATATATGTTAATGACGGCAAGTGTTTACATACACGCATAAATGTATCAGTATATATATATTGTATAGTAAACGCTGTATATATATACATATAAACTGCTAATAAGTGTCTATATTATCATATATATTAGTGTATATAAAATGCATGTATATACATTTACTAATCAACGCGTAAAGGTGCATCCACGTGTATATATACATGTATAATTGTATATAACTGATAGCGAGCAAGTGTATACATATACGCATAGACATATCGTAAATATACCCACATCAGTCTATACACAACATGCATATATGTGTAGTATATATATAAGTGTGTGTGTGTAGTATATAAATCAGTGTACATATACGTTAATAACTATATAAACTGATAATAAGTGTATATATGGTCATACACATAAATATATATATATACACATATATGCTTGTTGTGTATTTTGATGTTTGTATATATACGATATGTATATACTGATATGTTTATGCGTGTACGTATACATTAGCTATCAGCTATATATACTATTATTAGTGTGTAAAAAATACATTGATATGTGTGTGTGATGTCTGTATAGAAAATGTGTATATACTGATATACGTATATGTGTGAAGTGCATGACTGTATATATACAGTTATGAACATATATGTACACTGATTTATATACTACACCCACACACATACACGTACTCACATTTACACTCACACACACACTCACAGTCACACTCACACTCACAGATATATATATTACGCATACATGCGTGTTGTGTATGGACTGATGTGTGTATATCTATGATATGTACACTGATTTATATACGACATCCATATACCCACACACACACGTGCACTCACACTCTCACTCACACACACTCACATTCACAGTCACAATCACAGTCACAGTCACACTCAAAGATATATCTATATATTACATATTTATGTGTGTTGTGTACGGACTGGTGTGTGTATATATAATATGTATATACTGACATATTTATGCGCCTATATATACAACTGCTTGCTATCAGTTATTTACAATTATCATTGTATATATACACTGATATGCGCACGCACATATACCCTTACGCATTAATTAGTGCATATACAGTTATAAAGGTATATATGTACACTGAGTTATATACTACATCCACAGACACTCACACTCACACTCACACTCACACTCACACTCACACACACACTCACACTCACACTCACACTCACACTCACAGATATATATATATTACACCTATATACGTGTTGTGTATGGACAGATGTGTGTTTATATACACATATATATGATATGTATATACTGATATAGTTATGCATCTATGCATACAGTTGCTTGCTATCAGTTATATACAAATATCAAAGTATATACTCACGCATATGTACACGCACATGCGTTCCATGTACTTATTACCAGTTTATATTTATATACAATGTGTATATATACGATATGCATATACTGATATGGTTATACGTTTATGTATAAACTTGCTATCAGTTATATATACACTGATATGCTCACACACATGCACCCCTACGCATTGATAGTACTTACATATATTTCTATATAGATCGATATAAATGACCATATGGACACCTTTTATCAGTTTATACAGTTATTAGCATATATGTACACCAAAATGTATATATGCTCTCTCTTATTCATATGTTTAAAGGGTTTATATATACACTAATGTATAAGACCATGTATATACTTATTATCAGTGATATATACAGTTATTAGCACAGTTTGTTTATGTATTAATGTATAGCAATATATACCGTTATTTTCAGTGTATATATATATATATATACATATGCATATAACCATACAATACATTAATTATTAGTATGCACAAAATACATTGATATGTGTGTGTGTGATATCTGTATATATACGATGTGTATATACTGATATGTGTGTATACGTAAAGTGCACAGCTGTTTATATACGGTGCACTAATATATATATTTTTATATACATTGATGTGTATGACCATATATACACTTATTATCAGTTTATACAGTTATGAACATATATGTATACTGATTTATATACTACACTCACACACACTCATACTCTCACAAACACACACACATACACATACACACACTCACACACACACACTCACACTCACACTCACACTCACACTCACTCACACTCACACACACACATTCACACACACACACACACATACACACACGTCACACACACACACACTCACACTAACACTCACACTCCCAGATATATATAATACACATATGTGCATGTTATATATGGACTAATGTGAGTATTTATACGATATGTATAAACTGATATGTTTATACGTGTATGTATATAGTTGCTTGTTATCAGTTATATACAATTATGAATGTATATATACACTGCGATGCTCATGCACATGCACCCCTACCTCCTTGATAAGTGCTTATATACTGTGTATATATACACTAGTACATGCATTCTATATACACTGAAATATGTGACCATATAGACACTTATTATATATATATATATATATATATATATATATATATAGGCCTAATGCACAACTTTATAGGGCTTCAACTGTCTATGATATATGACTCTAAACTATTTATTATATGGTCCGTGATGCATGACTCTAAAATGCCTATAACTAGGTCCACAACATATGACCTAAAGCATCATCACATACTTCATGTATGACTATAAACTACAGTACTCCTTAGAGTCTTATGACTCCAAGTATTGTCCACCGTACGCATTTTAAGGGTGTGGAAGGGTTTTATATAGTCCTTCCTGTATGACTATAAACGACAGTACTCCTTAGAGTCTTACGATCAAGCATTAGCTACCCATACCTTTTAGAAGGGTGTGGAAGGCTTTTATATACAGTCCTTTCTATATCCCTATAAACTATAGAAAATCTTAGTGTCTTACGACACCAAGCATCGACTTACTCTTTTGTCGTAGGGAAGGCTTCAACACAACTCCCTCCTTATTCCTTTCCAGAGCACTAATTGGGGTGTAGTTTGTTTAAATATGAGGACGCTGCGAAAATACCTTTGAATTTCATAGGGCAATGGACGCTACCAAACCAAGAGATAGGATGCTTGAAAAAAAATATATGTGTATTTTCGATGTCAAAGGAAAGAAAAGCATAAGCAAGTTTATACATGCCACCAAGAATTAAAATATATACACAAAACCACAAAGCCGTTTGTCTTCTCAAAAGAAAAAGAAAATAAAAAGTAGAGGAAAAGTGCATCAAGCACGCCTAAAGCACCTTTGCCAGCACCTTCTCCTCCATTTGCTTCCTAGAAGTCCCATGGTTTTCCTTTGCTTCGTTAAGACTATTTAAGGATTCCTCGAAATTTTTGGCGACATTATTCGCACGCTGCACAACTGTGAGTCATTAAGATTAACCATGTAAGCCTCCTGCTCATGGAGCTCCCTCTTCTGAGCCTCAAGAAAGGTTTTTGCCCATGCAATGTTCTCCAACATAATCTGTTGGTGAACCTGTGCCGTTACAGATTGAGCCTTAAGTTCTTCAACCCTAGCTTTAACTACTTAAAAGTCTTAATCAGCTTCTAGGATATCACTTCGATGATTTTCAACTGCCAATTCCCCTGAGGAGATGACGTCAGGGAACACAGTAACCAAAGCCTCTTGAGCGAAAGCAATTTCCTTAGGCATTTTGAACAATCTTGTTCACCGGTTCACGAAGCTTCTCTTTGTTAGCCCCCCATGAACCTGCAATTGATATCAGTTGGGACATAGAAGTTGAAGTTGTCCTCAGGTCTGCCAATAGATAGTTGCCCAAAGATCTAAAACGGACCTCACCACTTCCTGACCCATCTTCTTCTGCCCTTCCCCTAGGTTTGTCGAATACTTCATCGTGAATTGAACCAAGGCCTCTGGAAGAGCAGGGACAATGACCAAATCCGTTTCAGGGTTAATGGCTTGCACCTCAGGAACATTGACCTCGACCAAAGGAGGAGGAACAACATCAGTCTCATTGGAATCGGGAGCATTGGCTGTAGAAATGTTGGCCTCAGCTAATAAAAGAGGTTGGGCATTGACTTCACTTGGCTCAGTAGAGGGAGGAGTAGCAACCAAGACTTCTGCTTCAGTGATAAAAATCTCAGCAGAAATAGTAGATGGTGTCTCGGCACCAATGCTGGTAAGCATGGGCTCAGGAGTATCCTCCGGGGGAATGAGCAAAGAAGTCCTTGTAGAAAGCCTAAAAGTTAGAAATGAAAATAGTCATGTAAAGAAGTATTGCAGCACGATGGTTCAATCAAATGCCTGAGGAGCTGGCTTCGTCCATGCGAAGTATATAAATAGGGAATGGCAGACTTACATAAGAACGAGAGCTCAGGTTGTGGAGGTTGGATGAAAGCAAAATATTTGTTATTGCCACAATACTGACAGACACCTCAACCTGAGACAAGCCTTCTCTATAACGCTGGGGAGAAACACCACTATTAGACATCATGATCATAAGGCATGGGGATATCCTCAACCATAGGGGCCATTCGCCTGATTTTCCTTAACTACTCCTTAGTGGGAGGCTTGGGCAAGCCAGGAATACCTTTTAGCGCATCTATTAGCTCTTCGTCACTATCAAAAGAAGTTGCTTGCTTGGTTCATCACAGACAAAAAAAAATCCTTCTCCTTGTGGTTCTGTTCCATGAACTGGAGAAGATGGTGCCATAGGAGATGGAGAACGGGTGTCCAGCTCAATCGTCTCAATCGTCTTCTTCTTAGCTATGCTTTTTCAGTATAGGAAAGGAGAAGGACTCGACTTCTTAGGAGGTATATGCTTCTCACTCCTCTTCGAAGGAATGGACATTGGATCACTGACTGCATGAACGTGAGCCTTTGAGATGTTCGTTAATGGAGAGCACCGTGTTCTACCCTCAGAAACCAATTTGGTAGCTGGTTCTTTGAGAGATGACTCTGAAGGCAAGATGCTACTTAATTTTCTTTTTCCCTTACCCTTTGGATCGGCTTCATGTTGTTCCGATTTGATAAATGGAGCATTTGATTCCTTGCAAGGAACCTTTGAAGCTGAAGGACTTTGAGCCTTCCTTTACCCTTAGCCGGTGGCTCAGTCTTTGAATGTGCAAAACTTTTGGCTAGGTTCTTCGACTCTCTTTCTTAAAGGAGACGGAGTCCTAGCTTTTCTTTTAATGGATTTGGCATGCCTGGGGTCAACCACCATTTTGATGTTTCAAACGAGAGGGTGTGAAATCTGTCTTGAACCCCTAGCTAGTTGGCAAACAATTTGGCTAGGTGATGATAGAAGGAATCCCTGCCTTCATCCATTTGTTCCACTATGAACTCAATGTCCATAGGATGTTCAACACTGAGGGTGTTCCAGTCAAAAGGAAAACTCATTCCACTTTCCAGTAGCTAGAGCCATCAGCGATGTGACTCTTAAAATTGGTTACTATCTTCCCATCAAGCCGAAACATAGGCATGTTCTGCATCGACTGAACCTAATGGCCTCTTTGTGACCCGTGGTACCAATATTTTCCATAATGGGGAACAATGAACTTGCACACATGGTTAATCGTGGTGCAAGAATCCCACACAGTCTTCACACTATTCTAGTGCCAATTTGCTTGTAAATGATAAGGGGCAGTGTTAGTTCATCCCGTGCTGCCATATGCATTGGTGAGGACTGTATAATTCGATCATCTTCTTGATGCCAACTCGGTGGGAGTGTGGCACCATGAACACTTAGGAGATACATTATCTCCCGATTGCTGGTTGGGTCATTGTCAACCTGAGATCCATACTCATCTTTGAAAAGACGGTCAGTTGGGCCCCCAATGGGAAAGGGCTTGCCCTGAAAAAAAGTTTATCACCTTGGAAAAGCTTCCTCGCAATATTATCGGATTGAAAAACAACCTTGTGTCCCAACAAGTGCAGTAAAATTTGGAAGGTACTGCAATCGATGTCGCTTGCTAGATGGTAGGTGCTTGGAAGTAGGCACCCAGCCACCTATAAACATAATGGAGAGGGAAAACCCATGCGAGCATGTCCCAAACTCTTTGAAGTGTTAGTCGCCACATGGAGCCCATTATAGATACTGCATAAGACGGGTTGGGCTTATGGCCTTGACCAAATCACAAGCCATATAAAGGTACTCGATCCTAATTTTAGGACCCAATATAGGACGTCAAGTAGATGGTATCAATTAGGTCTGTGGGACGGGGAGGCATCTCAACCTTAAGGACAGGGGGCTTGTTACTTGAAGTTAAAATAGGGTTGCCTGGTTCCCCTATAGCCCTGTCTGAATCGAAGAAATGCGTGATCCACACTTTAGGGCCTCCTTAAAGAAAAGCCAACTTCCAAAACTCCTTGAATGGCCTTCTCAAGGCTGTCGGCTTTCGAAGGCCGGGATAAACTTTATCCTCAAATATGATGTCATGATCTTGGATAAACTCCTCATAACGATCTCCAAGAATGGAAAGATCGTCAATGAAATGAAGATCCAAGAGAGACATGACGACCTCCCCATGGTCAAAGAAGTTGGTGTTTTTCGCTCAACACTAGGTCTCCAAGTATGCCCTCACCACGTTAGTGTAACGATCATATGGCCAGGTCAAACATTCGCAGGCGCCTAAGAGTTCTGTGCTTATGAGATCATTTTAGAAGCTGCTCTCTTCCTCACATCTAAACTTGAGGGATCCTGTCAGGCAGTACGCTTGGCAATTTGATGTGCAAGTATAGGAAATATTCTATTTCCAACGACAATTTTATGCTCATAATGGAGGAGGCTTTATGGAGGAAGACCCCGATGATAATCCTTGCTAAACCTGCCAAGGCCAAGAGGCTCGATCAAATAACTGATAGAAAGGGGCCATCTTAGATATTCATTGACATTGCCATTAGCTTGGCATACGAGTCTATGACGAGCTAATTCAACCCCGGTGCACTTTTCCCACCAATCCTCTACTCCTTCAAGAATTTCTTGGGACATATGACATCTAAAATAGGAGAAAAGAGTTTCATTTAATCGGAACTTATCTGCATATCATTCATGTTGGTCTAAGGCTCTGACCAACTACCGATGCCTGTCATGGCTTAAGTCGAAAGTCTGACCTTACATTTCTCATATATTGGGTTAAGAATCTGACCGATCATTGATGTTTGTCACAGTCACACACACACACACACACACACGCTCACACACACATACTCGCACTCACACTCACATTCACACACACTCACACTCACACTCACACTCACAGATATATAAGCTATCACCTCTAATCTGATAAGTCTAGACAAAATTCCATATTACTATGTATAGAATTAGGCACAAGATTGTGTTTCGTCTCTTGATGAGTTTGGGTATGCTAAATACCCAACTGTGATAGTCCATGTAATTTTTTTTCTTATTTGTACTTGTTTTTATTAATATTGATGAGCTTCATTTTCATCGAGTTTTCTTGTAAATCAACAAGCATGAAAGCAACTTATCATCGAGCCGGATCTCTTTTCGTTATTTGATATTTGAGATCTTGATCTTGCAAGCTTGATTTGCTTAAAGGTTCTTTCTTCTCTAGTTTATTTCTGCTCTTGCTTCTTTCATGCAAATATGGAGTGAATTTGCTGGCGCTTTACTTGTGGTTTGCAATTTTATTAAGTAACATTTTCTTAACACACACACTCTCGCTTCTTTCATGCAAATATAGAGTGAATTTTCTGGAGCTTTACTTGTGGTTTGCTGTTTTATTAATTAACTTTTTCTTAACACACACTCTTGCTTCTTTCATGCAAATATGGAGTGAATTTTCTAGAGCTTTACTTGTGGTTTGCGATTTTATGAAGTAACTTTTTTTTAACACACACTCTTGCTTCTTTCATGCAAATATGGAGTGAATTTTCTGAAGCTTTACTTGTGGTTTGCAATTTTATTATGCAACTTTTTCTTAACACACATACACGCACATGCACACCAAACACACACTCACGCTAATGCATAAGGATGGGTTTATATATACACTAATGTATAAGACCATGTATATACTTATTATCAATGATATATACAATTATTAGCTCAATTTGTGTGCGTATTTATGTATAGCAATATATACCACCGTTTTCCGAGTGTCTATATATATACTGATGCATATAACCATACAATACATTTGTTATCCGTTATATATACAATTAGTGTGTAAAAATACATTTATATGTGTGTGTGTGTGTGTGATGATTATACGATGTGTATATACGGATTTGTGTATATGTAAAGTACATAATTGTATATATACAGTGCATTAATATATACATTTCTATATACATTGACGTATATGACTATATATACAGTTATTATCGGTTTATACATTGATTAACGCATATGTACATTGATTTATGTACTACACACACATGCACTCACACTCACACTCACACTCAAGCATTCACACTCACACTCACACTCACACTCACACTCACACACTTACACTCACACTCACACTCACATACTCACATCATACTCACACTCACACTCACATGCACATATACGCACACACACACACACTCACATTCACACTCACACTCACTCACACTCACACTCACACTCACAGTTATATATAGTATCACCTCTAATCTGATCAGCCTATGCAAAATTCCATATTACTTTGTATAGAACTAGACATAAGAATGGGTATGCTAAATTCCCAATTGTGATAGTCGATGCTAAATTTTTTTCTTATTTGTACTTGTTCCTATTAATATTGATGAGCTTCATCTTCATTGAGTTTTCTTGTAAATCAACAAGCATGAAAGCAACTTATTATCAAGGCAGATCTCTTTACGTTATTTGATATTTGAGATCTTGATCTAGCAAGCTTGATTTTTCTAATAGTTCTTTCTTTTCTAGTACAGTGCTGCTCTTTTTTCTTTCATGCAAATACGGAGTGAATTTTCTAGAGCTTTACTTGTGGTTTGCAATTTTATTAAGTAACTTTTTCTTAACATACAACTCTCTCTTCTTTTATAACTTTTTCTTAACACACACACACACACACACACACACACACCACACACACACACTCACACTCACACTCGCACTAATGTATAATTATGGGTTTGTATATACACTACTGTATAAGACCATGTATATATACCTATTATCAGTGATATATACAATTTCTTCTCTCCCAATTTGTGATAGTCAATGTAAATTTTTTTTCTTATTTGTACTTGTTTTTATTAATATTCATGAGCTTCATCTTCATCAAGTTTTCTTGTAAATTAACAAGCATGAAAGCAACTTATCATCGAGGCGGATCTCTTTACGTTATTCGATATTTAAGATCTTGATCTTGATCTTGCACGCTTGATTTCCTTAATGGTTCTTTCTTCTTTCTTGCAAATACGGAATGAATTTTATAGAGCTTTACTTGTGGTTTGCAATTTTATTAAGTAATGTTTTCTTAACACACGCAATCTCTTGCTTCTTTCATTCAACTATGGAGTGAATTTTTTGGAACTTTACTTGTGGTTTGCAATTTTATTTACTTTTTCTTAAGACACACAGCCCGCACACACACTCACACTCACACTCCCACTAATGTATAAGAATGGGTTTGTATATGTGCTTCTGTATAAGACCATGTATATACCTATTATCAGTGATATATACAGTTATTAGCTCAATTTGTTATGTACATACCATCGTTTTCAGAGTATATATATATATTGATGCATATAACCATACAATACATTAGTTATTAGCTATATATACAGTTACTAGTGTGTAAAAATACATTGATATGTGTGTGTGTGTGATGTCTGTATATGTACGATGTGTATACACGTATTTGTGTGTGTGTAGAGTGCATAATAGTAAATTTTCAGTGCATTACTATATACATTTCTATATACATTGATGTATACACTTATTATCAGTTTATACATTTATTAATGTATAATGTACACTGATTTATATACTATACACACACACACATGCATTCATACTCACACTCACACTCACACTTACACTCACACTTACACCCACGTACACACACACTCACACTCACACTGATATCGTATGCACATGCACCCTTACGCATTGATAGTGCATACATACATTTCTATATACACTGATATGTATGTCCATATAGATACTTATTATCAGTTTATACAGTTATTAGTATATATGTACATTGAAATGTATATACATACACTCATATGTATATGTATAAAGGGTTTATATTTACACTAATGTATTAGACCATGTGTATACTTATTATCAGTGATATATACAGTTATTAGCTCAATTTGAATATGTATATACTTATTAGCTCACACTCATGCATAATCACACTGACACTCAAAAATATATATACTATCACCTCTAATCTGATATGCTTTGGCGAAATTCCATATTACTTTGTATAGAATTAAGCATAAGAATGGGTTTTTTCTCTTGATGAATTGGGTATGCTAAATAAGCAATTGTGATGATTCATGTTAATTTTTTATCTTATTTGTACTTGTTTTTATTATTATTGATGAGCTTCATCTTCATCGAGTTTTCTTGTAAATCAACAAGCCTGATGCAACTTATCATCAAGGCGGATCTCCTTACGTTATTCGATATTTGATATCTTCATCTTGCTAGCTTGATTTGCTTAATGGTTTTTTCTTCTCTAGTATAGTACTGCTCTTGCTTCTTTCATGCAAATATTGTGTGAATTTTCTGATGGTTTACTTGTGGTTTGCAATTTTATTATGTAACTTTTTTTTAACACACACATATGCACACCAAACACACACACATACTCACACTCACACTTAGGTATATGACCATGTATATACCTATTATCAGCGATATATAACGTTATTAGCTCAATTTGCGTATGTATTGATGTATAACAATATATACCATTGTTTTCAAAGTGTATATATATATATACTGATGCATATAACCATACAATACATTAGTTATTCAATATATATACAGTTACTAATATGTAAAAATACATTGATATGTGTGTGTGTGTGACGTTTGTATATATACGATGTGTATGTACGGATTTGTGTGTTTGTGTATATACAGTGCATTAGTATATACATTTCTATATATATTGATGTATATGATCATATATAAACTTATTATCAGTTTATACATTATTAACGTATATGTACACTGATTTATATACTACACACACGCACAAACACTCACACTCACGCACACGCACTCACACTCACACGCACACTCACACATATACACACGCACACACACACACATTCGCACTCACACTCACACTCAAACTCACACACACTCACACTCACACTCACACTCAGATATATATATTATCACCTCTAATCTGATATGCCTAGGAAAAATTCCATATTACTTTGTATAGAATTAGGCATAAGAATGGGTATCTTCTCTTGATGAATTGGGTATGCTAAATATCCAATTGTGATAGACCATTTAAATTTTTTTTCTTATTTGTACTTGTTTTTATTAATATTGAAGAGCTTCATCTGCATCGAGTTTTCTGTTAAATCAACGAGCAAGAAAGCAACTTAACATCAAGGTGGATCTCTTTACGTTATTCGATATTTGAGATCTGGATCTTGATTTGCTTAATGGTTCTTTCTTCTCATGTATCGTACTTCTCTTTCTTCTTTTATGCAAATACGGAGTGAATTTTTTGGAGCTTTAGTTGTGGTTTGCAATTTTATTAAGTATCTTTTTCTTAACACACAAACTCTTGCTTCTTTCATGTAAATATGGAGTGAATTTTTTGGAGCTTTAGTTGTGGTTTGCAATTTTATTAAGTAACTTTTTCTTAACACACACACACACCACACACACACACTCACACTCACACTCACACTAATGTATAAGAATGGGTTTGTATATACACTACTGTATAAGACTAAGTATATACCTATTATCAGTTATATATGCAGTTATTAGCTCAATTTGTGTATGTATTGATGTATAGCAACGTATACCAGTAGTTTCAGAGTTTATATATATACTGATGCATATAACCATACAATAAATTGTTATCAACTATATATACAGTTACTAGTATGTAAAAATACATTGATATGTGTGTGTGTGATGTCTGTATATATACGATGTATATATACAGATTTGTGTGTATGTGTAAAGTGCATAACTGTATATTTTCAGTGCATTATTATATGCATTTCTATATACATTGATGTACATGACTATATATACACTTATTATCAGTTTATACATTTATTAATGTATATATACACTGATTTATATACTACACACATATACACGCACTCACACTTGCACTCATACTCACACTCACACTCACACTCACACACGTACACACACTCACACACACTCACACTGATATGCGCTTGCACATGCACACTTATGCATTAATAGTGCATACATAAATTTTTATATACACTGATATGTATGACCATATAGACACTTATTATCAATTTATACAGTTAGTAGTGTATATGTATATTGAAATGTATATACATACACTAATATGCATATATATAAAGGGTTTATATATACATTAATGTATAAGACCATGTATATACTTATTATCAATGATATATACAGTTATTAGCTCAATTTGTGTACGTATTGATGTATAACAATATATACCATTGTTTTCAGTGTATTTATATTTACTAATGCATATAACCATACAATACATTAGTTATCTGCTGTATATATAATTATTATGTGTGTGTGTGTGTGATGTTTGTATATATATGATGTGTACTTACTGATATGTGTGTATGTGTAAAGTGCATAACTGTATATATACAGTGCATTAGTATATTCATTTCTATTTACATTGATATATATAACGATATATACACAATTTATCAGTTTATACAGTTATTAGTATAAATGTACATTGATTATATACTACACACACACTCACACTCACACACTCACACTCACGCACAATCATGCTCTTACCCACACTCTCTCACACACACACACACTCACACTCACACTCACACTCACACACACTCATACACACACACACACACTCATACTCACACTGACACTCACACTCACACTCACACTCACACTCACACTAACACTCACTCACACACACTCACACAGACTGACACATTCACACATTCACACACTCGCACGCACACTCACACTCACAGCCACACTCACACTTGCAAGCACACTCACACACTCTCACATACACTCAACACTCACACTCACACTCACACACACACACACTCACACTCACACTCCCACTCCCAGTCACACTCACACTCACACTCACACTCACCCTCACACAGACACACTCACAACTCACACAAAAACTAGCACTGACACTGACACTCACAGATATGTTTACTATACATGCGTGGTGTGTATGGACTGATGTGTGCATATTTACGATATGTAGATGCATATCTTTTTGCGTATATGTATACAGTTGCTTGCTATCAGTTATATGCAATTATCGATGTATATATACACTGATATACGCACGCACATGTACCCTTACGCGTGGATAAGTGCATATATAATGTGTATGTATACACTAATACATGCATTCTATATACACTGACATATTTGACCATATTGACACTTATCAGTAGTTTATATGTATATATGATGTGCATATAAATGATATGTATTTACTGATATGTTTATGTGTGTATGTATAAACTTGCTATTAGTTATATATGCACTGATATGCGACACACATGTGCACGCTCACCCATTGATAGTGCATATATTTATTTCTGTGTACACTGATATATATGACCATATATAACACTTATTATTAGTTTATACACTTATTAGTGTATATATACAATGAAATGTATATACGCACATTCATATGCATATGTATAAAGGGTTTATATGTACACTTATGTAAAAGACCATGTATATACTTATTATCAGTGATATATACAGTTATTCGCTCAATTTGTGTACGAATTGATGTATAGTAATATAGACCATTGTTTTCAGTATATATATACATACTGATGCATATAACCATACAATACATTAGTTATCTGTTATATGTATAGTTATTAGTGTGTAAAAAATACATTGATGTGTGTATGTATGCGTGTGATGTCTGTATATATACGCTGTGTATATACTGATATGTGCGTATGTTTAAAGTGCGTAACTGTATATATACGGTACATTAATATATACATTAGTATATATGACGATATATACAGTATTTATCAATTTATACAGTTATTAACATATATGTATACTACACACACTCGCACTCACACTCACCCACACACACACACTGGCGCTTACACTCACACTCACACTCACTCACACTCACACTCACAAATATATATACTACACATATATGCGTGGTGTGTATCGACGGATGTGTGTATGTATAATACGATATGTATATATTGATATTGTTATGTATATGTATACAATTATCAATATATGTATACAATTATCAATATATGTATGCACTGATATGCGCATGCACATGCACCTTTACGCGTTGATAAGTGTATATATACTGTATACACTATTACATGCATTCTTTATACACTTATATATATGACCATAAGGACATATATTAGCAGTTTATATATATACAGTGTATATATATACGATATGTATATATTGATATGTTTATGCGTGCATGTATAAACTTGTTGTCTGTTATATATAACCATGGTATGCGCACGCACCTGCACCCTTACGTATTAATATTGCATATATATATTTTTATATACACCGATGTTTATGACCATACATACACTTTTTATCAGTTTATACAGTTATTAGCGTAGATGTACATTGATATGTATATGAATGCACAGGTGGGATGTACATTGATATGTATATGAATGCACAGGTGGCAGTTGCAGCCAACAAGGTAAAGGGACAGATCCCTTGCCCCCTCCTTTTTGATTAGTTTTCCTCTCAATTCGTACCATTTGAATCATTATCTTCTCTGTAAATGATTTTTCCTACCATATACAATTTCCAAATTGTGATAAAATCAGGTATTAAAGAAGGAGATTATTTCTTCTGGCTATCACGTCTAATCAGATAAGCTTAAGCGAAATTCCATATTACTTTGTATAGAATTAGGTATAAGAATGGGTTTCTTCTCTTGATGGATTGGGTATGCTAAAATACCCAATTGTGATAGTCCATCTAAATTTTTTATCATATATTTGTACTTGTTTTTATTATTGTTGATGAGCTTCATCTTCATTGAGTTTGCTTGTAATTCAACAAGCATGAATGCAACTTATCATCGAAGCGGATCTCTTTATGTACACTGATTTATATACTACACACACACACTCTCACTCTCACTCACTCACACACACACACTCTCTCACTCACTCACACACACACACTCTCACTCACTCACACACACACACTCACACTCGCACTCGCACTCACACTCAGATATATATACTACACATATATGCGTGTTGTGTATGGATTGATGTGTGCATATATACGATATGTATATACTGATATGTTTATGCATGTATGTATACTGTTGCTTGCAGTTTTTGTATAACTTGATATATGTACACTGATATTTATATATGCACACTCATATGTACATATATAAAGGGTTTATATATACACTAATGTATAAGACTATGTATTATTCTCAGTGATATACACAATGATTAGAGAAATTTGTGTACGTATTGATGTATAGCAATATATATCATTGTTTTCAGTGTATATACAACTATTAGTGTGTAAAGAATACATTGATGTGTGTGTGTGCGTGATGTTTGTATTTATTCGATGTGTGTATACTGATATGTGTATGTGTAAAGTGCATAACTGTATCTATACAATGCGCTAATGTATATATTTCTATATATATTGATGTATCAGTTCATACAGTTATTAACGTATATCTACATTAATTTATATACTACACACACACTCACTCACACTTACACTCACACTCACCACTCACACTCATACACACAGACACATACACACTCACACTCACACACACACTCACACTCACACTCACACACACTCACACACACACTCACACACACTCACACTCATACACACACACTCATAGATATATCTACTACAGACATACACACTCACACTCACACACACTCACACTCACTCACAGATATATATACTATACATGTTTATGTGTTGTGTATGGACTGATATGTAAATATATACGATGTGTTTATACTGATATGTTTATGCGAGTATATATACAGTTGCTTGCCATCAATTTTATACAATTAGCAATGGATATATACACATATATGCACACACACATGCACCGTTATGCGTTAATAAGTGCATATATATTGTGTATGTGTATGCTATTACATGCATTCTATATACATTAATATATATGATCATAGAGATACTTATATATATATATATATATATATATATATATATATATATATATATATATATATATATATATATATATATATATACAGTGTGTCTATATAAGATATGTATATACTGATATGTTTATGTATGTATACACTTGCTATTTATAAACACTGATATGCGCACACACATGCACACTTACGCGTTGATAATGCGTACATACATTTATATATATACTGATATATATAACTATATAAACACTTATTATCAGTTCATACAGTTATTAGCGAATGTTATCAGTTTATACAGTTTTTGCCTTTATTGACTTATACGTACACTGATTTTTATACTACACACACACGCACTCACACTCACACTCACACTCACTCACAATCACACTGATACTCACAAATATATATACTATCACCTCTAATCTGATATGCCTCGCGAAATTCCATATTACTTTGTATAGAATTAGGCATAAGAATGAGTTTCTTCTCTTGATGAATCGGGTATGCTAAATACCCAATTGTGATAGCCCATGTAAATTTTTTTTCATCGAGTTTTCTCATAAGTCAACAACCATGAAAGCAAGTTATCATAGAGGTGGATCTCTTTACGTTATTCAATATACGAGATCTTGATCCTGCAATCTTGATTTGCTTAATGGTTCTTTTTCTCTAGTATACCGCTCTTTCTTCTTTCATGCAAATATGGAGTAAAATTTCAGGAGCTTTTCTTGTGGTTTGCAATTTTATTAACTTTTTCTTAACACACACAAACTCTTGCTTCTTTGATGCAAATATGAAGTGAATTTTCTGGAGCTTTACTTGTGGTTTGCAATTTTATTAAGTTACTTGTTCTTAACACACGCATACTCTTGCTTCTTTCATGCAACTATGGAGTGAATTTTTTGGAGCATTACTATTGGTTTCCAACTTTATTAAGTAACTTTTTCTTAACACAGGCACACACACACACCACACACACTCACAAACACACTCACATACGCACACACACTCACACACACTCACATAAGCACACACACTCACACACACTCTTGCACATACACTCACACTCTCACTCATACACTCGCACTCACAATCACAATCACACTCACACTCACACTCACACCCACACCCACATACACACTCACACACCCACACACACACACACTCACACACTCACACTCACACTCATATTCACACTCGCACTCACACACACCCACACTCACACACCATACACACACTCACACTCACACTCATACTAATACACACACACACTCACTGTCACTCTCACTCTCACTTTCACTCACTCACACTCACACTCACGCACACACTCACAATCACACTCGTTCACACACAAGCTCACACACTCACACTCATACTCATATTCGCACTCACACTCACACTCACAATGACACTCACACACTCACACTCACACTCACACTCACACTCAC